>NC_089588.1:62758979-63058979 GCF_019320115.1 Miscanthus floridulus | reverse complement strand
TAAGTCGACTTATTAGTTATGGTACAGTATTTTTCTCTCCCAACAAATCAGCCATACAAATCAGCACGCGTGGCTTATAGACCAGCCGAACAAGGCCTGAAGAGGCGTTCTTAACTATTTAGAGCCACACCACGGGCTGCAGCCTCCCTAACCCGAGGTGCAGATCCGCCTCTGTCACCGTCGTTAACTAGAGTTCTACCATGCGCATGCACGACTAGAGGCAGCAGGATGGACCATGGCCTCGTGAAGCTTGGCTATCTGCTCGCAGGTGGCGCGCGAGCTCCTCTATGGCTAGCAAGATCCCTGGCCCCGGCCCTAGGCAGTACGGGCAACAGGAGCTCGTCCCAACAGGAGCTGCAGGAAGTGGGCTAGGCGCGGACACAGACACCGCATACGAGCTCGCCACCAAGTCGTCTAGGAGGTGGCAACCTCCAAGAGTAACAAGCACCACCGGCTTGCAACTCAATGACCTAGTGCCACTCGATGCAATCTCACAATGCAACGCACTAGAATCACTCACTCGCAATGGATTCGCACTTCTTGCAAGCGCAATTGAGTTAGAGGCTTCTCAAACCAAGCACACACAAGGGCAACACATCCCCACGGTGCTCAACCTCAGCCAAGCCTGAGTTCCACCTCTATTTATAGCTCACAAGCCAAATAGAGTCGTTGAAGCCTTGGAATAGCTTTCTGCGCGGTCACCGGACAGCAACGTGCGAGCACCGGACAAGGGGTAGCGGTGCCCCAACAGTCGAATTGCAACAGCTATTTCAAACTAGCCATTGGACAAGTTGGCAGCGGACATAGGGGGGTGGTGCACCGCCCTATGGGTGGCGGTGCCATCTGCCGGCTAAAACCCAAACCCGGTGCTCTCTAGGAAATTATGGTGGTGTCAGGCACCGGATAGTCCGGTGACCATGGCGATGCCACCTTCAGCTAAAACTTGATTTCCACCACCCCAAGCTTATAGAGCATTTCACTAGCTTTCTGAAAAGTCCTAGATCATCGAAATCGGAGTTCGAAGCTAAGAGTTATGCCCAAAATATGAAAGGATGGTGCTGCTGAAATGGGCACGTTGCAGGGAGTGGTGATGCACCGTGCAAGGGGTGGCGGTGCCCCGCCCTAGGGTGTTCGATGCACACCGGAAAGGGCGGTGTCACCCCCCAGTTGGGCTGCACGTTGACCACAAGTTTGGTTGCGTTTTTCGACCCTCGAATAACCCAAACTTGCTCTTTTCTTCTCCTTTTTTTCTCCAACTTCACCAAGTTGATCCAAATCAACTCCAACAACTTCTCCTTTGCAAATGTACCAACACCACCAAGTGTACAACATCACGTGCAAGTGTGTTAGCATTTTTACAATCATTTTTCAAAGAATTAGTCACTCAAATCACCACGCCACTCAATCCTAGCAACGATGCAAAGTTAGATCATTTGAGTGGTACTAGATGATCGATATGCAAACAAGTTTGCCCTTCTTGATAGTATGGCTATCTATCCTAAACCCGATCATAAACTTCTCTACACACCTATGACCAGTGAAATAAAATGCACTATAGATTATACCTGATGAGGACATCACTACTTCATCGTATACAAGCCAAGGAGAGGAGGAGGTCCAGCATAGGCGTCCAATTCATCTTTTTCATGGTGGAAGCCCAGTCCAACTCAAGTTCGAGTTCGGCTCGGGCTCTAGGACCAGTCTGCCTTAAACTGGTCACCCAGGACGTATCCGGACTCCATTTTCGACGATCCACATATGGTTGGAAAGCTAATTTGATAAGGAAGCCAATCCAAGTGGTTTCATGTCAAAAGACCTTCGAAATCAATAGGAATCATCGAAACAAGTCAGCGTCCAGAATCTGCCAGGGTGCTACGACACCATCTTTTGGTCCGTTGGACCGTGTATCGTGTTTGGGCCCATTAAGGGGCGCGTCCAGGGGGGTAACGCCCAAGACTCTATAAATAGCAGTCGTCGCTCTCCTTAGGGTTTGGGTTTTGTTTAGTTTTTGATTTCCTTGTGAAACAGACATCGTTTTGCTGCAACTGTGCCGCCAAGGCTGCTTGCTGTGAACCAGGGCCCCAGTTCTTGATCTTGTTCGCCTGTGGCGATTAGTCCTTTCGAATAAAGACTTGAACTCCTTCTTATTTTCATAAGCCTCATATTTATTTGCAATTTCAGATTGCGTTCATCCCGTTCTTGCTTGTATTCTCGATTCACTTGCAGAAAAGCCTAGTCGGCGAGGTCAATCGCGTTCGCGTGGTTGATAACCAATGGAGCAGTGGTGTAATGGTTGCTGGGGTCCGAATCAGTCTTGGTTCGAAGTCTAGATCGTGAACATCGAGTCTCCACCAATCGACGCTATCATACCTTTCGGAAGATCGGGCCTAGTCTACATCAATACCTTTCACTTAGGGTTTTAAATCAATTTTTATTAAGCGAACATGTTATATAACGCATATATGGAACTTTAATAGAGTTTGTAGTACAAACTTTATAGATGGTGATGAAATACATGTGGTCGAGAAAGGAATTCACTAGCTAGCATACCGGATAGCTTGGAAATCGAAGTTGACGCAAAACCGGTCAAGACTTAACCAAATCTCTTAAGTCGGAAAATGGTTTGACAAGGCCAAGTTTGATAATTTTTGTAGGAGAATTGGGTTAAGTAGTGGGGTGGCTTTAGGGCTGGTTTTAGTAGCTCAACATGCCCTCTTGAGTGTAGAAAAGTTGGTTTGGCATTTGAATCATTGAATGGGGATTTTTGGGACGCTTTAAAAAGTGTGCATGACACGTTTTGGGTCGAGTTCCTCGCGTTGACGCGGTCACCATGTTCTTGTGCCATCGGTGGCGCGCCGGCCATGCACGCGTGTCTGGCTGCACCCGGCTGGTCCTGGTGGCCGGCTGCCCGGGAGCGCAGCTACTCCTCCCTCGCTGTTGCATCGTGCACTGCCGCTGACGTCGCTACTGGCGCTCTTGTGGCTACCCGTGTCCCTCCGTGCCGGCCCTACTCTACCGGGCACCGTCGCGTAGGCTTCGCATCGCCACTTCTACGCCAGGCCATGTTGCACGAGCAGAGCACAAGCACGCCCGCGCCGTGCACGCCCGCGCCGTGCACCGTCGTGCTCGGTGGGCCCGATGTCTGGCTGGTCCGCTGTCGCTTGGCCACCTGCCTCGCCGGGTCATCACCATGCCATAGCATTTTGTCGCGTCCGCCTATGCCGCTGAGCCACCACCGTCCCATCACTGCTATGCCACGCTATCATCGTCGCATCCGCCTACACTCTGCGTCGCTGCCGTCTTGATTTGGCGCACATGGCCGAGCCACCGTCGGCTTATATTTATGGCAATGCGGCCAACCGTTCCTGAGCGCGTTTCACTGATTCCCCAACAGCCTATAGCACGTGCGCGCTTAAACTATGAGTTGATAGCCACGTCCTGCCACAGCAATGACGAGCCAAGCCATGTCTGCCTTTTCCCCTGTTTCCTCTGCCGCCATGGTCATCGGGCCTGCAAGTTCAATTCAGCATAGTGGAGTCACCTCGGTCTAATTAACCTTGCCCATGGCTTCGTTGTGTAGTTAGCCAGCCACCTGACCCCATCTTGCATTGATCCTTGCCGTGCCATGCTCCAATTTGGAGCTTTCTTCCTACTGGGTCGATAAGACCATATCGGCATGCGTCGGCGGCAAGGCCCCCACTCCAGAGCTGCTTGTGTTTGATCTATTGCACCGCCAGCTTTGCCTCCACCTACCCATCACCCGGCACACCTTTGTCGAGTTGATACCACCTCCTAGATGCCCCTAATGTGGTCTTGCCACCACAGTGCACCACCGCACCATCCGTGCACACGCGGCCAGCTTGGCTCAGGCTGCCTCCGGCCGAACTACCACCTCGGCTGGGTCCGTGGTGAGTTCCTTGAGCTCACTCGCTACCCCAACTGCTTCGGCGTTGTTGTAGCTCACCAAAATGTCACCGCTTTGTTGCAGGAGCTTCGCCGCTGTGGTCCGGCTTTACTACGACGTCCCAGCTCGCGTTTTCTTCGCCCAGCGTTTCGTGTTCGCGCCTAGGCAAAGTACCGGCTCCCTAGATAGGGCTGGGTGGGTCCCGGTTGCCCGACGAGGGTCGTCGGTGCCATCGACCGCCGTGCTGGCGTGCACGGCCTAGTCAGTGACTCCCCGATGTGAAGACAGATTGTTGAAGGGTCATTTTGCATAGTTGCAGACTGAAGGAATAGTGCGCTTAGTGCTAGCGCTATTACCGGGTAGCCTGAGGGCGTTTTTGCAAAATGATCGGCGCGCACGGGCCTCCCCGTTGCGGGCCATCGCTGCGCAGTTGGGCCGTGCCCTACGTGGGCCACGCTAGCGGGTCGCGTGCATGCGCGCTGCGTGGGAGTGGGCCGCACGTGTGGATATGGTTTTTCATTTCTAGGGAATTAGTAAATGTTTATTCAATTTAGTTTTGAGCTGATCTTTGTAAAATTGTAGTAAATTCTGTATGTGTCTAAAAATAGTGAAACAAAATTTGTTAGGTTTACAAAAATACTATCTATCTGTTGGTGTAGTTAGTTTATAGTTATCTGTGATAATGATAGATTCATTAATTCATTTAGGAAAGCTTAGTATTATTTAGCTTAATATTTGTAGGAATTTTTGTGGTAAATTGGTGATAGCTTTGGCCATGAAATTTTTCTAGTAGGTTCATTGTATTATTATGTGCTCACTATAATTTTTGTAACCTTAGAGTAGGTTGATAAATAGGGTAGCTAATACTCCTTGTTTTGTCGTATATATGGTAAACCGATATTAAGAGTAAGAATGCCTTTAGTTGCTAAGTAATACATAAAATATTTCATATCTGTTAATGGAAATGATAGGTAACTTAGCATCTTAGTTGGTAGAGCTAGCTTAGTAGCTTGATAGATGTATTTTATTTTAAGAGTTGTTGTTGCCATATTATTAAGTGTTGCATCATCATTTCATGCATATAGGTAACGAGTTGGTAGAGTTCATGCCTATGGATGATCAAGAGTATGAGGAGATCATTGAGGAGTATGAGGAGGAGATTCTCGTACATGAGGGAGCCTCGGAGCCTTCAGTTGCTGACTTTGTTGACACCCCGCCTGCTCAAAGCAAGCCCCGGTGCATAACCCTTATTTTAAATGATCACTGAATATATATGTGATGTGCATTTACGTTACAGGTATTTTATGGAAACAACATGCATAGATATACCTACCTATGAGTCCTACTAGTATAGGTCGAGTAGGTGCTATGCTCAGGATTTTGGTAGCGTGAGTAACCTGCCGTTACTCACAATAGGTGATTATTAAGATCACTCATGATAAAATGGTGGAAAAGAAAAATGGATACCGGGTAGTGATATGGTTTAGGTATTAGTGGGTGTAAGAGGTTGTGTCCTGCAGCCAACAGGGCATAGCTTGGTTGTAGCCCCGCCGATCGACCCTTAGGTTTTGGTGTTTGACGCCAAAGGGGGAGAGGGATCGAGTATGTTAGTCTTAGGGGGAGCGACATATTCACGGGGAGCTTATCTATTACATTTGGAGTTTTTATGTGTGATACACTATTATGCATTCGTCGTGTGTTTACTTTCATGCATCGAACTATTTTTATGTGATAGTGATATCTATGTGATCATGATATGTGACATGTGTGCTCTCTACTTTGAATTATTTATAGGTCATATCACTTGTGTTATGCTCATTTGCTTTGCTTCCGCGTTTTACTCCAATGCAAAATGAGCTTTATTTCTTGTACTCATGCTTATTTCATATCTTTGGAGTATATTATGTTGGCTTGGGTCATATAAGCTTGACTAACTCTTTTGTTCTTATTGCTAAAAGCTTATATGAACCAAGCATGTTAAAAACATCATCTCTTTCACATACTAGAAGCGGTATTGTCAGCAATCACCAAAAAAGAAGAGATTGAAAGCATCTAGGCCCCCAGTTGGGTTTTGGTGATTAATGACAATACATGATTACTGTGACTAACATGTTTTTGCAGAGGCAATTAAGTTAAGTCACGGTAATGGAGATCGATTGGGCTATCATGGTGGTCATGCCCCTATGATAGAAATCATTTTGGTTTTCAAAGGATGGACGATAAGGTTAAGGATGGACTAGTTATAAGTGTTGTTTGGTGTTGAAGAGACACTTAGAATAGTTTAGGACTTTGTTTTTCCTTTGGTCGTAATATTAAGGGGGGTATGGACGGGTAGCTTGACCTAGGTGAGTCTAGTGGGTTAGGTGTGGTGCACACTTGCTAAAACTAGCGCTAGGTAGCTCCTATAAAGCCCTTAGATCCATTGGAGCAAACTCCATTCACGTATGATCGAGAGTTGGAAGTGAACGGAGGGTCAAATGCTGATCGGATGCTGGTTTCGGTGTGATCGGACGCTGGCGTAGAGTTCGGTCAGTTCATTTGATCAAGGTGAAATCATCTGGTATGACCGAACGCTGAGAGATGAAGTGACCGGACGCTGAGAGCCAGCGTCCGATCGACTCCAGTAAGGTTCCAGAGAGAGAAAATTGCGATCGAATGCTGTCCAGCGTCCGGTCACCACTTGAACATTGGAGGTCGGGGTGAACTGACCGGAGCATCCGGTCAACATAACCGGAGCATCCGGTCACCCCGCAGAGGCACATAATGGTTTATTTTTCAACCCATGTTATAAATACTTCCTCTATTCGTGTGAGGGGGTACTTTTGCTCATTCCAACAGTTGAGAAACACCTTTAAGAGTGCAAGAAGAGCAAGGTCCTAGTAAGGTGATTGAGATTTGAGAATCCCAAAGAGAGCCCTCATTAGTGAGATCAAGAGTAGCAAAGTGTGCATCCACCCTTCTCATTAGGCTTGTCGTGGTCAAGTGAGAGTTCGTGCTTGTTACTCTTGGTGATCGCCATCACCTAGATGGCTTGGTGGTGATTGGGAGCTTGGTGATCATCCGACGGAGCTTGTGGATGACCCAACTCAAGTTGTGAGCGGCTGTGGGTGATTCACCATGATAGAGTGTCGAAGAATCAACCCATAGAGAGCACTTGATCCTTGCACAGATCAAGGGGGAGCTACACCCTTGCGTGGGTGCTCCAACGAGGACTAGTGGGGAGTGGTGACTCTCTGATACCTCGGCAAAATATCACCATGTTCCTCCTTCTCTCTTTACTTTGAGCAATTCAATTCTTGTCATTTACATTCATAGAGTTGCCATGCTAGAGTAGGATTGGAACTTAGGTTGCTAAACTTTTGTGCGTTAGATCAATAGAAACACTTTCTAGGCACAAGGGGTTAATTGGGCTAACCGTAGGATTTAATTATTGCAAAGAAATTTAGAATTAGCCCAATTCACCTCCCCCCTCTTGGGCATCTTGATCCTTTCAAGAGGTTCCAAAGAGGAAACAAATGAGTAATATTGGTAAAAGTTTGCTAAATGTGAACGAGTTGGTACCCCCTTTTGAAGACTCCCAAGGATGTTGTCAACAGGAGATCTTGTTGTATTATTTACCTTAGCCTTAGATAATCAATGGCCGCTTGTCCATCTTCTAGATTTTCATTATCTTCTTGCTTGAATATAGGTTGTAGGTTCTATCCTTGAATCAGAGTTGGACTTGCTGCTGCTATCAGAGGGAGTGTGGCACTGCCGCTCTGCTAATTTGCAGCAGGGGTTGGCTCCCCCTTAGCATTAGGTACATCAGTGGAACTTTGTTCATTAGCAGCTTGAGGAACCTCCACTTCAGTGACTTCGTCTTCTTATGGTCTTATATCACCAATAGCCAATTGCTTAATTGCTTCACATAGTGGATCCTCCTTTCCTACAACACTTGAATCAACTTGCTCCACTTGAGAGCCATTAGATTCATCAAATGTCACATCTACTGCTACTTCAACTCTCCCAAAGGTTTTGTTGAAAACACGATAGGCATGCTCATTTGATCCATAACCAAGAAGAAAACCTTCATCAACTTTAGGTGCAAACTTAGAGGTTTTGGGTTCCTTATTAAGTATGAAACACATGCACCCAAACACTCTAAAGTATGACACCTTTGGTTTGTTAAGCTCATATAAAGTTTTCTTCGACTTCTTGTGTAGGTAGAGGCGGTTGATGGCATGGCAAGCGGTGTTGATGGCTTCGCCCCAAAAGAGGTCTAGCATCTTGTACTCATCTAGCATTGTCATTGCCATGTCAATTAGTATACGATTCTTTCTCTCTACCACACCATTTTGTTGAGGGGTGTATGGAGTTGAAAACTCATGCTTTATGCCCTCTTTATCAAGAAACTCCTCAACTTGGGTGTTCTTAAATTCGGTCCCATTGTCGCTTCTCATTTTCTTGATGGGGAGACCGAACTCCTTTTGAGCTCTTCTAACAAAAGTCTTCACTTTGTCTCTAACTTGATACTTATCAAACAAGAAAAATATTCAAGTGAAATGAGAATAATCATCAACAATAACAAGATCATATTTATTACCCCCGATACTTAGGTAGGCGACCGGTCCAAAGAGATCCATATGTATGAGCTCCAATGATTGTGTCATGGTCATGATGCTCTTTGGTGGGTGAGGTACTCCAACTTGCTTTCTGGCTTGACAAATGCTACATATCCTTTCTTTCTCAAAGTGAATATTTGTTAGCCCAAAGATGTGTTTGTCCTTTTGAAGTTTGGCTAAGTTCCTCATCCCAACATGGGCTAGTCGGCGATGCCAAAGCCACCACATGCTAGATTTTGCCACTAAACAAGTCTCAAGATTAGCTTTACTTTTATTGAAATCAACTAGGTAAAGCTTGTTCTTTAAATGACCCGTAAAGACAATAGAGGAATCCTCCCTTCTAAGGACTTTCACACCCTTATTCGTAAAGAGACAATTGAAGCCCATCTCACACAATTAAGAAACGAACAACAAATTGTAACCTAACGAATCAACATGTAAAACATTTGTAATTGAATGCTTAAGGGTTATAGCAACTTTATCGAGACCAATCACATCCCCTTTAGAGTTGTCTCCAAAGAGAATATTTTCATTTGAGTCCATCTTCATGGTATATGATGAGAACATACTCCTTTCTCCAGTCATGTGATTTGTACATCCACTATCAAGCACCCAACTTGACCCACCGAAGGAGTATGCCTGCAAAATAGATTTAGTTGCTTGATTTAGGTCCCCAATTTGACTTGGGGCCTTGCATGTTAGTCACAAGAAATTTAGGAACCCAAATAGAAGTATTCCTATACGTGTTGGCTTCCTTTCCAACATATTTGGCAACCACTTTTCCACTACTGTTGTTCCTTAAAATAAAACACGAAGTCAAGCTTTGTCGAGGTGGTTGAAACTTTGGTTGATAGGCATACTTGTTCATAGTGCCCCACACTGATTCCTTTGGCTTTTGCTGACCCTGTTTCTGCTAGAACACCTTCTTCTTGGGCTTAGTTTGATCAGGGGCAGAAATGGTAGCCTTCCCATTTTTGCAGGGAGCGGCACAACTCGCCTTCACTGCGGCATTGCTGCTCTGGACTACGGCACTACCGCCGTCTGTGTAGGCTAATCTATACTAACTATTTCCTTCCTCTCAAACTTGACACTCATAGCTATTTATGATCTTTCTTCTATTTGTCTTGGCTTCTGTAGTGTGCCTAAGCCCATGCTTGATTGAGGGGTGTCTCCCTTGCTTGAATTGAGGCACTTTTGGATTATTTGCCTTCTTGTCACTTACTTGAGCCTTACCACTCAAGCAGCCCTTGCCAATGATCTCATTGAGTTTAGTAATTTCTTTTCTCATTGCCTCTATGTTTGCAAGGTTAGTGGAATAAGCATTCAAATCAATATTGTAACATTTTCCATAATCTTGACTAGTGGAGGTAGTAGAGGCATCATTTGCCTTAAAGGGATGTGAGTTGTTGTCCCAAAGAATGTTATATTGCAGCTCAAATTTTTTGTGCTTTTCATCTAAGTCACAATACCTCTTCTTGAGAGCAATATTTTCTTTCTTTGTGATAGCATGGTCCCCTTGTTCTTTGGCTAAGGCCTTGCACAAGGATTCCATCTCACTTCTATCTAATGCAAGAGCTTCTTTGCTAGCAATGTAGAGATCCTCTTGTTGGATAAGAGTCTCTTCTCTAGATTCTAGCTCGGCTTGGACACTCTCTAAATCCTCCATTAGCTTAGTGATGAATAATTTGGTCTTTCCATCCGAATTTTTAGTTATCATGTTTATTTCTTCATCATTAGATTCATCATCACTATAGCTATCACTAATATTACTACTAGAGATATCACTAGGAGGTGGAGGTGGAGGAGTTTTGGCCTTGGATTTAGATTTTACCTTCTCACCCTTTACCATAAGACAAATGTGAGGAGAGTAGTAGTCATCATCGAACATGTTGGTGAAGAGCATTGGTGAAGAAGATGGCTCATGGATAGCAATGGTTGCAACTTTCTCATCTTCTTCACTTGAGCTTTCTTTAGTTGAGTCCCATTCATGCCCAATGTGAGCCTCTCCCATGTACTGCTTGCTCTTTCTACGGTTGGCCTTCTCTTCTTTCTAGTCCTTCTTGTATTTGTTGTCCTTGATCTCATATAGACATTTGGCAATGAAGTGATCGGTGCTTCTACAATTGTAGCATGTTCTCTTTTTCTTGTTTGGAAAGCTTCTCTTCACTACCTTGTAGCCTTACTTCTTTAGCCCCTTGTGATACCTCCTCATAAAGAGAGCAACATCATCCACTTTCTTGTATTGGTCATCATCATGTTCACTCTCACTAGAGGATGAGGTGGTCTCTACTCTTTCTTGAACTTGCTTGCCTACTTTGGGTTTGCTAGTTGAAGCTTGCTTGTTGGTCTTGGACTTGCTATTAGAGCCTTGCTTGCTTGATTTGTTGGACTTGAGAGCTACATCCTTGTTGATCTTGATGCCTTCTAGCTTTGCTTGCAATTCTCCAAGCTTCTTCCTCTCATTTGCTTCTTCTCTTTGCATATCAAAGGTCAAGATCCTCCCAAGTACATCATTTGGTGTGAAGTACTCAAACTTCTTCTTGTCTCTAATTAAAGTGACAACTTTATGATCACAACCATAATCTTGACAACTTTATGATCATCTAGCTCATCACAACCATAGCCTCTAATCTTGCCCACCATTGTTATCAACCTATTAAACATCTCTTATGGCCCTTCTCCATCCAAGATAACAAATCGGTTGAGCTTGGACATCAACAAATCAAATTTTGTCTTTCTCACTTTGTCAACTCCTTCATATGCAAGATACAAAGTATCCCAAATTTGCTTGGCAACATCCACACCAATCACTCTATTGTACTCATCACCATCCAAGGCACTAAGTTGCACACTAGTAGCTTGATCGTTGAGGTGGATGATTCTCATTTATTCCATGGTTGGATTCTTGGGATCAACAGGTGGCTCAAATCCATTGCAAATAACCTCCCAAATTCTAGGATGAAGACCTATAAGATAGGCTCTCATCAAGTGCTTCCACCTGGCAAAGTTAGTCCCATCGAAATGAGGTAACTTGCCCGTGAGCACATTGATGAAAGACTTGCGATCATGGTTAGTTATAGACATAGAAGAATAGTTAAAGGATACGGCGGCATATTTATTGTTGTCATTCTTCTTGCCCTTTCCTTTCTTATCCTTCTTGCTATGTACTTGGTAGGACTCATCATCATCACCATCTTCGGAGCTGCTATATAGCTCACTTGAAGATGCATTGAAGGCTTTTGCTTCTTGTTCCTTCTTCTTTCTTGCTTCTCTTCTTTTTCTTCTAGCTTCTCTCTTGAGTCTTCTTTCTTCTTTTCTTGCTTTCTTCTCTTCTAACCGTTGCTGCTCCTTCTTCTTCTTCTTTGTTGCTTCTCTTTTCTCTTTTCTAGTTGCCCTTCTTCTTCTTCTTCTTTCTTCTTTATTTTGAGCTTTTTCGGCATCGGTTGCCTCTAACTGCGGAAGCATGGAGTTGCTCACTGTAGAGGCGCTAAGCTCACTGCTGTCGGTGTCATGTAGCCCAATGTCCTCTAGATCGACGTTGATGGGCTTCACAACACCGGATCCTCCCTGGGCTCCATACCTCATGCGGTGAAGCGCACACGAGGCAACCTTGCTCCGATACCACTTGTAGGATCTCTGGTACGCCTAAAGGGGGGTGAATAGACCTGTAACAATTCAACTCAAATCGAAGTCAAATTCACAAGCGGCACTGCCGTACCTATAGGAGAGATTAGGTTCACAGTTCAAAATCTACCCAACAAAATTTAGATAAATTTCTTAGCTTCCTGCAAGGTGGTAGATTACAGATCGACAGCTGAAAGTGGTGGGAACACCACACACAAGTAGATCGGCCTCAATCCTAGAAATCACCTCAACAACAACAAGAACACAAGTGTAGCAACACAAGCACAGGATGACACAAGGATTTATCCTATGGTTCAGGTCGCCACCAAGGCTTGCTTAAGTCCACGTTGTTGAGGTATACCACTAAGGCTTAGGGATTTGCAACCCTACCTCGTTCTTAAGTTAAGAGAGTAAACTCTTGAGATGAGAGGTGATTTTACTTGCTGTAAGAGGTGGTTACAAACCTCCTAGGGCTACCACATAAGTTGGCAAGCTCATCGGGCAATGCTCTAGCTGGCTAGGCGTCAAACTCCAAGAGTAACAAACACAACCGCCGGCCAAAACGTGAACCACGTGCTCTTTAGAGTTTGGAATCAATGGAGATGCTCTCTTATCGAGTTTTGGACCTTTATCCCTCAAGGATTGATGGGGAAATCAATGGATTTGCTTGGGGGCTAGAGGTCAACAATGGAGTGAGAGAGAGAGAGCTCCTACTCTATTTTGAGTGTGCTAAAGTGAGGAAGAAGGGAGCAGGTTGGTTCATTTCGCTTGGGAAAGAAAGGGAAAGGTATATATATACCCCTAGGCCACAACAGTCACTTAAATCGATGATAGACGTTGGGGAGAAAAAGAAAAGGTATATATACCCCTAGCCACCAACAGACATTGCACCCCAAGAGGTCGGCCGAGACGAGGTCCGCAGCCTTGAGGTCGGGCGAGACGAGGCCGCCACCAAAGGGTCGGGCGAGCCAGAGCCCATGACCAAAGGGTCAGGCGAGACAGAGCCCATGACTAAAGGGTTGGGTGAGCTAGAGCCCGTGACCTTAGGGTCAGGTGAGCCAGAGCCCACGACCTTGGGGTCGGGTGAGATGAAGCCTACGACCAAAGGGTCGGGCGAGACGAAGCCTGCGACCAAGGGGTCGGGCGAACCGGAGCCCGCACCCAAGGGGTCGAGCGAACCAGAGCTCACACCCCGCAAGATAGTAAGGATAAAAGTGAAGTGTAGACTGTCTTGGCTATGAATATGAGGATGCATATGGTTGTTTGAGCACTTAGTAGCATAGATTAGCTTAAGCATTGTGCCCCCTTTATAGTACGACTTTTCCTATACTCAAATTCAATATATAAAAGAGTTTAAACCTCCTTTGAGTTTGAAGCCATCTATATTTGTAGTTGGGGGCTCCTCCATTTCATGTAGCATCCTCAAATATAAATTCCCTACTTGTCATCTCGATAAATCTCATTAGTTCTCTAATTGCGAGATCATTATCACCAAAACCCACAATTAAGGCTTGATTGCACTTTTAGTCTCCAATCAAAGGACTCCGTTAATGGAGTCCTACAGAGGTGTTTGTCGTTAGGCAACCCTCTCGGTTAATTGTGGGTTAACCGAGGTGGTCGTTTGGCTGGTGGCCCAACCACCGATCGATTAACGGCAACAACCCCCCAGCATGTCCTCATCCGTTAATAAAATCCTACCGTCTTGCAAAATCCTTTGTGTAGTAGTGCTAAGTGCTCCAACAGTGATGGACGCGGGTGATCACTTGTTTTTTAACAAAGTAGCACCATGTAGCTCTTGGCCATCTAGCTATAAGTGTTGGTGTTTGTTATAGGTAGTTGCCACCGATTGTGTAGTTTTGGAGTGCATGTCGCAGCAACGATGAATTGAACCTAAAGGCACATAAGTTTGAACATTTGAGACTGAAGTGGGTCATCATGTATTGTTCATTACCTCATTGGCCGTCTATATATTTTATAGTTTTTACAGTAATTCTAGATGCATTGATAGGATCAATCTTGACATAATCACATACAATGTGGCTATCCAAAATGCCCACGGTGACCAAAAGGATTTTCATTATCATCAAATCCCGCCTCATACTCATCATGAACCTCATCTTCATCTTCAAATCGTACACGACGCCCATGTGCACGACAGCCTCCACGCTGATTATCAAAACCAGCACGGCGACCACCACCATGTCCTCCATGGCCATCGCCGAAGCGATCAAATCCATGGCCAAAACCAGAATTCTCATCACTAGACTCCTCTCAGTGGTTTTCTTCATGACAACGATGTGGTCCTCGGCCTCCCTCCATGGGAAGACGAGCGTCAAGCATCCTCTCCATCGCCTCCACCAGCGAGTTTGCCATGTGGCGCACCTCAGCTCGTGTGACAGGGGGCTCCCCATCTCCATGGTTTCCACCATGAATACTCGAATTGGATCCTGCCATGTTAGACTAGTTGCAAGAAAAAGTGGAATAGGTAAATTTGTGAAAACACTCGATCTCACCTTTTACGTACCCAAGTTATTTCCTGATCTCAAGGACCGTGACAGTGCTGGTGTGGCAGCTTCAACGGAGGTGGTAGAGAGGTCGTAAGGATTACGAATCGAACGTCCCGATTTAAGTTTTTGGTGGAGCTATAGGTGGCTAACAAGGAGGGCTACAGTACTACCAACCAAGTGGTTTGATGTGCTCAAAGATACGACGTTGCTGCTAACAAGATCACCACCAACTCAAATATGTAAACTAAAATTTTCAGCAATACACCGCAACACAGATCCTTCAAATTCTTTTCACTTCTCTCTTTTTTTATCTATTTTTTTATATAACACCGACAGCGGTAACGAACGACACAACTCAATTTTTTTTATAAACGGTGGTGACTAGCAACTTGATGAACACAAAACACAACGTACCAGTACCGCGAAAAGGTTATAGGTATTTTTGTGTGGCTTTGGACTATAGGATATGAACAAACACAAATATATGAAGTAGATTAAACAAAGATAACGATGTGGATGACGGCAAGACCTACCATGTCAATCCGAAGCTCTGATACCAGATGATAGGTACTGAACTATTTCAGTATGGGAGTTGGCCCGATCTTCACGACAGTAGGTCACGATCAAGATAGCTTACAATAAGGCAGCGGGGATAAAAGGATAACTTGCTGAAGAACAGCGGAGTAACTAGCTTTATACCTGACCAAGGTTGGATGCGACCAAGCGACGGGGAGAGAGACACCGAAACCACGAAGACTTCGACTCGATCTCTGAACGACCACAGAACCACAACCGGAGCTAATCCACACAAGGCGAGGCAGCCGTACTGGTACCTGCAGAGCACGAACTAGTGGATTCCAGAGGAATCTCTTCACAAGTCCAGGAAGAACAAGGAAAAACAAGGGTTTGAGTAAACACTCGACAGCTCGGCTGCAATATCACTGGGATTATCAAATCATCCAAAAGGTCCTTTTCTAGTAGCCTCGAGGTGGTATTTATACTACGAGAAGTCTCTTAAGAAAGATGTGAACTGAAGCAACCACGTTGGGGAAGTGGAAGGTCAACTGGTTTAGAGCTTTTATGAAGTGGCCTTCAGTTTCTGCGCGTCTTCTGGGCTTTTGTGCAGTCTTCATTATTTTGGTCATAACTCCTTCAGTTTTGCACAGGATCTTTAGCTTCATGCAGATTGTTGAGCTTCGAAGCAGTCTACACTAAAACTGGTCAGACGCCACGCTGGATTGACTCGAACATAGCTCTTCTCTCTTATCCATCCTTGATGTATCCTTGTCTTCCTTCTCGGAGAACCTGAGTAATAACAACATGCACGACTTAGGTAGTTCGAAATTACCATCAATGTTTAATTGAAATTCACAAAGTAGCGCGTGCACCTCTTGTTGTATCTTTTTGGTGCGGCTACGAGTGATTGGTCCAGTAGGGACTTGGAGTGGTGTATCAGCCGGTGAGGTGGTCGGAGAGGTCACCAAGGTCGGTGAAGTGGTCGGAGAGGTCGCCGAGGTGGTCGGAGAGGTCAGTGAAGTGGTCGGAGAGGTCGTCGAGGTGGTCGGAGAGGTCGCCGAAGTGGTCGGTGAGCTCGCCGAGGTGGTCGGAGAAATCGCCGAGGTGGTCGGAGTGACCGCCGAGGTCCCCGACGTTGGCGTGGTCACATCATAGCGCGAGCAGCCAGCGCCCGGTCGGGCACGATGGCCAGGCCGAGATGGCCATCAGGCTCGTCAGCAGTCGCCTGACAGTGTGTTTTCTCTCCCTCCAATCTCCTAAACCGCGACGCTTAGTGATCAACCAATTGCATTACTTGATAGAGCTAAGTGAGTACTCCAACATTGTCAATACCGACTTAGTCTAGATCTCCATGGTTTTCAAACTATAAAGCACCAAAGTATCCTACACGAAAACTGAAACTCAATGCAAGACTTAGAATAATTTCCAAGTTTTCAAACAGCACTACATTGACTTTTGTGAGCCCATTTCAAGCATGTTAGGAGCTGAATTAGCCTATGACCCAAAAATAAAAGTTGTTACACTACTTAAGTACTACAACTTTGTTAAGGGTGCACTACCATGCAAATACTCTATGCTATAGTTCAACTTGGTCAAACATACATCATGAAAATGGTAATTTACACTATAACTATGACTTAGAGACTAAACTAGCCTTAGTCATGAATATCAAAGTTGTCCCATATGACATTCTAAATATGTTTAGGGTACCCCTAAGGTCCCACAAGCATTTCATACATTGGTCACATGTAAACCCTGGGTCAAACTAAGCATGTCATCACTTTGGAGCTTAATTAGGTAAAGTGATCTACATGAACATTGTTCCATTAAGCATCATAAGTGTAGCTAAGGTGTTTTAGTGACCAACATCAACCACTTGCATTAGCCACACATGATTATAAAGCATACCCATAAGGAAAACATAGAATAACAAGGCATGTTTCACATGTTTCAATTGTATGTTTCACATGTAAATACTCATATATGAATGCATGATGCTTATGCTCATGCAAATGCAAGTGCAATTATGCAAACCTAACACCTAGGGTGTTACAACAGTATCCCTAAATATAGTTCATCACTAGCCTAAAGTTTCAAAAATAAAAGGAGCCAAATGAAAAACTGAGTTTATCTCATGCTTACTCCATCTAAATCCTAGTTCATCTCATCGGCCCTGATTCCAAACCTTGGGAGAAGATTGGGGAAACATTATTGGGTCCTTGTGCTTACCTTAGCTCTGTCATCTCAAATCCAACCTCTATTTTCATTGCCCAAATTAAGGCACGTTTGGTAGAGAGCTCCACTCCCTGATTCTTAGCTCTAACTTCTTGATTCTTTGATGAAGTGATTCTAGTTGATTCTAGCGGGGGAGCAAGTGAGAATTGATTATGGAGTGATTTTTTCGGGACCATGCTATAGCACGTTTTCATTAAGTAGGAGTAGACAAGCCAAACATTACAACACTCCCCACAATGGTAATCGCGTAATTACCGAACCGGGAGTGTACACTAGACATCACATAAGAGATATTACATAGGAAGAAAGCGTGACACGGCACAAGCTAAAGGAGTTAACCATAGGAGCACAAAGTAATGACCGTATGTGCATGTACCCTGCCAAAGGCCACTCGCTCGCCTCGTCCACAATTTGGCGCAGAAGGGCCGAGGGCGTAGATATTAGCCCTCCGAAGGTGTGTTTCACTCCTTCCATATCTCCAGCCAACAAGGAAAATCAGGGAATCAAAACCTGCCCTCGCAACTTTTGGGATCCTCTTCCTCACCCGTGGCCACCAGCAAAACACATTCTCCTCGTGCACAGATATTACCCCATCGAAGTGCAGCCTTCTTATTAGGAGATTAAATAGGGAGCTGTGAGGAGTAGGTTTTTTAGCTCCCAGTATAGATAGAGAAGTGATTTTCTATCTGCTTTGCACTAAAATCTGTGCGTTGTTCTTTTGCTATTTGGCTGAGGAGGAGTGATTCTTACCAAGAATCCACTCTGAAAAGCTCTGCCGAATGGTCTCATATTGCTCCAATGTTGTTATCATGGGAGGTGAGCCCCCCACCAAAGCGGCCCAAATTTGTTTGGAACCCCCTCAACCGTCTAGCCCAGCAGGGAGCAGAAACGTCGCAGAAATCATCGTAGACTCACCGCCGCCGCCTTCGTGACTAGCGTGATTGCATCGCTTCCAGACTTCCAGTTCTCCGCGCGGTTTGCAGACTGCGGCGGAGAGCAGAGTTATCGAGTCGTCGGGCCGCCGAACGGCCAAAGGCCAAACGCCATCCCGTCAGCCGTCACGGCCTCTCTGTTCGCGGCCAAGGCACACGTCGGCGTCACCGGCTTGCGCCCTCGCCGGTGCGAAACTGTCGAACTGGGCCAACTCGAGCAGCCGAGGATCAGGATTCAGTATTCAGGAGCAAGCGCAAGTCTGCAGGTGCAACTTTTTATTTGTGTGTATTCCCAAATTAAATACTTGTGTTTCATTGATAAGATTACTAAAAGATTGGATCCTAAAGATTCATTTAGTTCATTCAAGATTGATGATGTGTTTTCTTTAGGTTCAAAGTTTTATCCTAAAGGCTTGGATTTTGTAAAAGAGTCACTTTTGTGTGTTGTCACATCAAAAAATTATATATCAATATTTAGATTATATGTACGTATATTTGTATATATACATTCAACTATGGCCATGTGATCCGTATATGTCTGACCGGCCGGCCCCCCTTTATCAATTTGATGGTTCCGCCACCGGAGGTGAGGTGGTTGAGTCACACTAGCTCGCACGAGATTATATGGTACGGATACAATGTTTTTCATCCTCTCTAAAATAGCAAAAAGAGGGTGGCCAATTCTGTGGGGATTGATTTCCATTTTGGGTAGCCAAATCGCCCATGTCTTGGCTACAAAGTTCAAAGCAACAATATTTCTCATGTGCGTGACGTGGTACCACCACGTTGGATAATCTTGCACGCATTAATCATTGGCTTCCGGCCTTCAAATGACCATTCTTATTAAACAGCGTGTAGAGGCGCTGCGACTGCGAGCAACGGTATCGGGGTTGATGGTCCGCTCCTGTTTTTTGTAGCTCCACTTGAGCCCTGTGTTGTCAAACACTTTTTAGCTCCAAAAACTTCGCTCCACAAAAAATGTGGAGTTGGAGGCCAACTCCACGTTTTTCATGGAGCACCTCAAGAGGTAATCCAGTTTTTGAAGTTTTGTTCTCCTACATGGAATTATGGGATAATTACCCCAATTGCCCCATTAATCAACCCATCCACTAGACCATTTTATTTTCTCTGCCTTCCGTGAGGAGTTGTGCTGCTACTCTGTTCGCTTGTTTTGGTTCCAGTTGTTTTTTTTGGAGAATACAACTGTAGTTTTTCCTCAACGACAAGCAACAGCAGGCCGACAATTGCAGCTTGATCAAGTGATCATTGTTGTTTTGATTAGTACTCATGTTGTTCATCTTTGTTGCTAGATCATTTTATTTTTCTCTGTTAATGTTCTATCATTTGTTTTCTATTCTTGTCGGAAAATATCAAGTGCAATTTGAATCAGGGGCATAATGGACTATTAACATAGAAACAACATATTCCTGGAGTTGGAGCAGAGCTGTGTGCCAAACAGTACCTGCTCCACAAATCCACGGTAGAGGTGCTCCATGATGAAATCCGTGGAGCAAACTGAAAAAACGGGAGCTGAGGCAGTGCCAAGCACCCTCTAAGGCCCTGTTTGGCATGGCTTCAACTCTGGGTGGAGCTGCTCCACTCCAGAACTCCAGGTGGAGCCAGTTCTAGTTGGAGTCGGAGCTCTAGGTGGAGCCAGCTCTAGGTGGAGTCGGAGCTGCAAAAGAGGTGCTCCAAAACTCCACCTCCATTTGCACTACAGCTCCATGGAGTTGGCAGCTCCATAGAGTTTTGGAGTTGGAGTGTTTGACTGAAAAATTAGCTGGAGTTGCTGGAGTTCAGCTCCAGAGCCATGCCAAACACCCCCTAAAACCCACTCGACTCCGCTTCATCCACAGCATCGCATTCGGAGCCTTGGTGGCTCATACTTATGTTGACACCTGTTTTCTGTACATTTTGCGAAAAAGGCCCTCAAACTTTCTAGGAACTAACCCACAGTCCAAAGTCGACCCAACAGCCTCGCTCCTGCACGCGCACGGGCGATTTGGGTGGCACCGAAAACCCTAGCCACCGCCATCTCCCCTCTCCGTCTCGCCGCCGGCATCGCTTCACTCCTCTCCTCTCCGCCTTACCGTGTCGGAGGAGCGCACCCAGATCTATGGGGAGGTGGCTTCGGCCATGGCGACATCGCGGCGGGTCGCGACCGTGGTGGAGTGGCAGTGCTCGCATGCTCAGAGCCCGGAGGCAGGATGGGGCGGGGCGCCGTGGTTCTCGGCTTCTCGCATGCTCAGAGAAGGCGGCGATGCAAGCACGAGGGTACGGCTCAGCAACATCTCCACATCCTCTCCGAGATCTGTTCACCGAAGTTGAGCTTTCTCTTTCTCTCTCTCTCAGATCTGACCATGAGCTACTCAAAGGCACGGGCTTGCGCTCGGATGAGGCTTCTGATGGCCTCACGGGGCCTCGGCGGTGGCGAGCAGCGGCAGCCAGGAAGGCCAGTTTCTTTGAGCATTTGGTATCTGGTCGGGTCTCCTGATTACACGGTTCTTTCTTGTTCAAAGAGCTTTCTGTTCATGGCTGCAACCAGATTATTTAGACTACCATGGCAACCACGCTTCTTCAGCGTTTAGGAATTGCATGTGCCTCAGATGCTTTGCCCAGCGGCTGATAAACGCAGTATGTTCCTCTTTCATATTCCTTATACATGTTGATTTTTTTTTCTATGATATGATATGACTTCACTGAAAATTACAATGTTTGACAAACAAAAGATACAATCCTATATTCAAGTGTTTTTTTTGCGTTCAAAACGTGCAGGCTGCTAAGTGCTAACACGTGTTCCTTTATGTATTGTTGTAATCCATAATGTTCCAGAGCTGAAATTGGTTCCAGCCATGGATATTAGAACCGAAACCAGCATTGTGCAGCAATAGGATTGGTTGTGCAATTAACCATGAAAATATTGATAAGCTATAAATATTGCAAAAAACATTGCCTTTTATTTCGGAATTTCTTCCGATACATTACACAACTGGCATATTTTGGAAATTACATTTGTGCTCTACTTATTATTTGATGAATCAATTGCTGCCTCTTCCTGTTTTTAATTTTCAGGATGGTAGAGAAAAACATTTAGTACATTTGTACTCGAGTTTCACCATAGTAACATGATTAGAAGAGTTTCTATAGTCATGCAAGTTAGTTTTTTCAGAGTTAATGCTTACCCCATTAATGTTGTTTTCGCATGTTCTAATGTATTCTTGAGGAATGTCATACCTAATTAGTTCAAAATAAATTAATTGCAGTCTATCCTTATATGTCTTGATTACTCTTTTCTTTGATTCTGTGCACTCCATGTTACAATCTATAAACATCATACCTGAAGGCTTACACAAACTGGTTTAAGTAAATGTATCTCTGATTGTGTACTTTGCTCTCTGTCATGTTCAACAAATGCTTTGTCTCTGATGACCTTTTTCTATTTACAGGGTAGTTCGACTGCTAAAAAATTCAGCATCATGGGACGTTGTCATTTTAATGACCAGCTCTGTGTTTTTCCGAAACGTCATGGCTCTAGATTGCAGATGTGTAGCTTATCATTCTATTGTCTCCGACGTTTTCTATCCTATTCTAATGACCTTGTGCACATCTGGACTAGCATTCTAACTATTTTCACTAAGATGTTCTGTAGCCATATTATAATGAATGACTATCTAACGTGTGGCTCAATTAGAACTAAAAGGGCTAGCTGCAGAGTGCAGTGAAATGGGAGAAGTGATTGGTTTCGTAATTTCTGCTACGTATTTGTTAGTGTGATATGCCTAATTTTAGGTGCTCAACATGGTTATGATGACAATGACTATAAAAACCCAATGTTTGTGGTTAGATCTTAGTGTTACTATTTGAAGTTATAAAACCATGTCTATCTAGCGAGGACAAAAGCTTTTATTTTCAAATCATTATGCGCCTGATGTTCTAGTAGGCTGCAAGAAGAGGCTATTTTGTTGAAGCTGTGAAAATCTACCTATACGTCAGATTTTGGAGGTTTAGGCTTGGTATATTGTTCTCTATTCTCTAGCACCAAAGGTTCCGAGCCTCCAACCAAAAAGCCCTAAAATTTGATGTGAGCGGCTGCAAACAGACTGCACGTAGTGCCATGGTGGGGGAATTCTGATGATACACGGCCGAGGTTTGACGGAAAACTAGTGGCAGTTTTGCAAAACAGGCAGGATCTTTGAACTCCACATCCTAAGATTTTGTAACCAAAAATGAAAATAAATCTATTGAGGGTATTCCATCAGTACAACGATTCAGAATTGAACATCAATATACTAAAAACACACACACTATAATCTAAAACTACAGATTAAGGATATATTTGCGTTGCAACGACTGAAAAAGAAAGAACTAGCAGAACGAAGAACTATAATAAGAACAAACGGATGTTGACTCTAGTTATCACTAGCACTAAATATTGCTACGCAGGACGTCGGCTAAGGTCCACCTTGAGGCATGAAGCAGCAGGCACCGAAGAACTACGGCGCCTGAACCAGCATGGCTTGCTAAGTGCGGCCGCTGCTGAAAGCCTACGGTCCGGGTTGCTGTCCAGCAGCCCTTTCAAAACCTTGAAGCCAGCCGCAGACAGCACCTTCGGCTTGAACATCGTTTGAGGCTGCCTCTCTCCTGACGACCCGTCTTTCGAAGGCAGGCCACCTTTTGGCACGGCGCCACGCGCTCGAACCCCTGCCACTCGACGATTGCCCTTGGCGCCGACCACTTGCAGCATTCTTTTTGAAGACCTCGCCGTCCAGCGCGCTGAAGAAAGGCACGCCTTTGCCGGCGACGAGCTGGGCCATGATGCAGCCGAGCGACCACGTGTCGACCCGGTTGTCGTAGTCCTTGGACCCCAGGAAGAGCTCTGGCGCACGGTACGGGCCGGAGGACGCCAGCAGCCCGGAGTCGTCCTTCTCTGCCTGCGGCGCCGGCTCCGACACACCGAAGCCGCATATCTTGTACACTATCCTGC
Source organism: Miscanthus floridulus (assembly GCF_019320115.1). Classification (NCBI taxonomy): domain Eukaryota; kingdom Viridiplantae; phylum Streptophyta; class Magnoliopsida; order Poales; family Poaceae; genus Miscanthus; species Miscanthus floridulus. Next base: position 63,035,676 of record NC_089588.1, on the reverse strand, counting down.
CGCTCGCGCCGCCGACGTACATGTCGACGATCACATTCTCGGGGACGATGTCCCTGTGCAGTACGCCCGCCATGTGCGCGTGCCTCGCGCCGGCGAGAAGCTGCTCCATGACGTCGCGCACCTCGTCCTCTCGTCGAACGGCTCGCCATTAGGGCGCCGGACGTCCATGTACTGGCGCAAATTCATGGGCCCAGCGTACTCCGTGACGACGAAGCAGTCGCCGTCGGCGCGGCCGCAGTCGGCGTACGTGGCCAGGAGCTGGACGACGGAAGGGTGGCCGCGGCACGCCGCGAGGGACATGACCTCCCGCGCGAAAGTAGCGGAGCGAGGTCTTCACGAAGCGGTCGTCGGTCCTCCCCGAGAGCCGCTTCACGGCGACAAGCGCTCGAGCACGCGGTCCCAGGCCTTGTACACGTCGCCGAACATGCCTTCGCCCGGCTTCTCGCGGCGCCTTGTACCGCTCCGCCACGGCAGCCAGTCAGGGGACGACAGGGCCTAACGCCAACACCGCCGCCGCATTGTTCTTCTGCTCCGGCGGCTCCTCTAGCTCCTCCTCAATCTGCAGCGCCGCTGCGCCGCCGTTGACGAGATCCGAGGCGGCAGCCATGGATCGTGACGCGGCTCGGAAGGCCCTAGTTGGTGAAGGCGCGTCGCTGCTGGTTGTGGCGAAGAGGGAAGGCTGTTAGGGCCGCTGGGATTATATATGGCACGGACGGACGCGGATAGTGCATCGATCGGATCGGAATCTGCAACTGCTACTGCTTACGGTAAACCAAAGAATCTATCCGGTGCATACAGGATTGGGTTGCAACCCCCTCCGACTCGATCGTGTATACGTGTTCGGAACCTCCGGCCGACTCCGATCATGTACTGTAAACGAAAAGAATCTCTGTGCATATATGTTCCCAGTTTCCGTCGTCACCCCTGCCTCGTGTTCCTCAAGGAGATCTGGGAACGAGTGCAATGCAGAGCCGCCCCCCTGTGTTCCAACGAACGGGTGACAATTATCGTAATACAAGGCGTATTTCATAGAAAAAGGTTGCCTATTGCTTATTCAACATTTGCAAAGACCACAAAATACTCCTTTGCACTCGACCTAGCAAAGCACCGTTCAAGCAGCCGAAAAAAAGGAAATATAAGAGATTTAATGATTGGAGGATTCTACTGCATTTCATTCAATAATAAGGAAATATGAGAGATTTAATGATTTTTGAGGATTCTACTGCCTTTCGTATTCAATCGTAATAAATTCAACGTAGACATCCACAGCACACGTACTCACCCCTATTAACACACGTATGTAAACTCTACCCTATTGAGCACATTCAAAGGATGAGCCGACAAATCTTGAAATTTACGAAGTCACCACAGGCGTCTCGCTGTCGTCGTCTACCACAGAAAAGCATAGCGTTGTTAAATCATAGAATAAATCCAGAAAATACGAGCACAGTGCCAAGTCGAGGATTTGAACCCAGGTGACAAGTTTCCACCACAAGGAAACCCAACCAACTGATCTATGATCATTTACATCTCGTAATAACTAATGTGTTTATACGATGAGAACAAAAAACGACACATTTTGTTTCTCATTACATTGTAGTAAATTTTATGAAGCTCATGAAAAAGAGCATATACTCTAGAATACAAACTTATTAGAATTTTTTTTGGTTAGTATTTGGATGTCTAAGTGAAGGTATGTAACAATTTCCAAATTTTTGAAAATTCACATAATAAAAAAGGCGATTTTTTCAATGGTCTACTCATGTGCAAAATACAAAAAAGTCTAATTTTCGATCATGAACACATAGAAATCATTTGCAAACGCTTGACTTATTTTGCAAATGTTGGCTTATTGAGCTACTGAATAGGACTGAAGTCCGGAGGAACTTTATGAGGGCAAACTGGGACCATGCACAAAAACATATTTTGGTCCCTTCAACTTTTAAATCTATTTGTTTTTGCACTGTGGACATTTTAGATAATGGTTTTGGTCTTATGTAGCGCCACTCGCCACATCTATTGTTCTACGTGGCGTCATGTTACCTATGAGGTGATATTTTAGGCATAATTTAGACTACAAATATTTTTTTGAGAAAGTTATCCAAGTATGTCTTTGGAAAATTAGACAAATAAAAAAAGTCATAAAATCTGGTTTAATATACAAAACTCATAAAAATAGTTTTAGCTCGGGAAAAATATGAAACCAGTTTTAGTTTTTCCCTAAATTACGCTCTTATATATTATTATTATATATATAGTTAGCTACAACATCATTAATACCTGGCGCAGAATATTATCTCATAAAGTTTTTGAAACGGCTGCTTTAGCTGACCGTAAGTTTGCATCTATTTTTCTTCTCTCTTCTCTGACTCACCATATATAAATCTAATGTGGCAGCCTTTTGTAACCTACTTACATTACCTTATAATACTTGCACGGGACTAAAAACTAATTTTATAGATTAAGGGGAAAAAATTAGAGAGTTAGTTCCTCTGCAATGGACTGTACGGTGTATTTGTCACTAGCAAATGGGCCTGATGAGTATTAGGTCCAGCTGTAGATGACGAAGGTACAGGTGAATCGAGGATCTGTTGCTAAAAAAAAGGTGAATCGAGGTTCTCATTTTAAAAATCAGGCGTCTGCTAAACTTTTTTTTATTAGATAGTATAACACAGACACCCACGCATGCATGCACACTAACTCTTACGCAAATACACCTATGAGCATTTTCGAAGACTGGACCGACAAATCATCGATATTGACGAAGTCACTATATACGCCTAACCGTTATGAAAGTACGCACGCAAATCCTCCTATGAGCATCTTTGAAGACTGGGCTGGTAAATACTCGATATTGACGAAGTCACCACTGTCGACAGGAACATCGTCCACCGCTGAAAGCACAACAACGTTAAAACCTTAAATACTCGCAAATCCTCGTGATTGACGAAGTCACCACAAGCGTCTCGGTGTCGACGGGAATGTCGCCTACCACTTAAAAGCACAACGACGTAAAATCTTGGAATATTCTTTCCAACGGAGGGTCGGATCCAGGACCTTACGTGCTGCTGATGTTCTTATAACCACTTTCACGGTGTCTACCAAGTTGAGAGTTGGTAAAAAAAAAGTCTTTTACGATTCTTTTTCTCCCCTTTTTCCTTTTCCTTTTTTTTTTGTGCAGATGCAAATGCCCTATTGAATGTGGGCCGTCCTTAAGCTAAGCCCAAACCACGAATCCCGAATACCATCTCAGCCCAATTTCGCCCATGGTACCACACTTGCCTCCTGCGCGGGAAGCCGTTACCTGTTGGCGCCAAAGTTTCCCGCCACTCCCGCCTGCCCGCGCCGCCGCCTCCCTCTCATAATACCACCACGCCACTCCGTAGTCCATTCCCCTCTCCTTCCCGCCGCTCCCTAAACCCTAACCGCGGCCATTGCCGCCGCTCGCCTCAGCCTCCACTGCCCAGTGCCTTCTTGTTCGCCGGCGGAATGGTAAGCGCACGACCCCTCCGCCTCGTCCTCCTCCCGCGCTCGCGGCGCCGCAAGATCTGATCTCTTCTTGCTGCGGTCGCGTGGCGCTCTCGTCGTGCAGGATGACTCGGAGAACAACGCGCCCTCAACGCCGGGGTCCCCCGGTTTCAGCACCGATCGGTTGCCGCCCAACACCACCAGCCGCGGCGCCACCGACCCGTCCTCCTACTCCGACGACGATGGTGAGGCGGAGGTCGACCCTCACGTACTCCCCGATGACGACGACCCCGCCGCCGCAGTGGCCCCCGACGAGGACGAGGAGGGGGAGGACCTCTTCAACGACAACTACCTCGAGTAAGCCAACTCGAATCTGACCCAGGGCTGGAGATTTCCGGGATCTGCTGTGGGTTTTCGGGCGGCTGGGTAATTGGGACCAGGGGATCTGGTAGATGCCGTGGTTTGATTGGCAGATGCGATGGTTTTTTGGCCTGTGGTTTGGTCAGATATCTGCGGTTCTAGTATTTGTTGTCGTTATTTACCTCATAATGTAGGCAAATTGTGGCATTTAGAGAAGAAGAAATGGTCAATTTATTGACAAAATTTTCTAAATTGTGTTGAAAAGTTAACTAATTAGATTGTCCTAGACGTCATATGTGTTTAAAGGAGGGAGTACATAAATTGGGGAAAAAATTGTAGTTAGAGTAGGTAATTGTAGTACTAGAGTAACTAACTGATAGGCTTAACTAATATTTGTCGGATTGATGGAAATGAACTTAAATCTTCTAAATTTTATTGAAAACAACCAACTTTAGTTCTTGACCATGCATCTAAGTTCGCTAATTTTATTGGTCTGACGGAAATACACTTAATCCATCTCGAAATTTGCTAAATTGAAGTGCATTGCGTGACTCTCTGTGCCCATAGGGGCAGATACCCAGGCTCACCAGCTTTGATGAGAGATTTGTTAAGTGGCTCTGCTGCCTTGATGCGAATTTGTGTTAAGTTACACATTGTTATCAAACTAAAGTTACTGTATGTTTCCTAAGTTTGGAATTTGGACTTGCACAGTTTGCTGCGAGGGTCACTTTTGTTTTTTTAAATGGCTTGTAACGAAGGCATGCATTTTTTTACATGATTGCAATGAATAATCCAATCTCTCTAGCCAACACAAACCATTCTATATATCTGCTGACTGTCAGTTTTGAATTTTTTTGTTTCCATAGTCAGTCTTTTTCCTTTTACCTGATTGCAGTGATTACCGAAGGATGGATGAGCATGATCAGTATGAGTCAGTTGGTTTAGATGATTCACTCGAGGATGAGAGGAATCTTGATGAAATCATGGCTGATCGAAGGGCCGCGGAAGCGGAGCTTGATGCAAGGGATGTGAGGACTGGTGCAGCAGCTGACAGGAAGTTGCCACGGATGCTCCACGATCAGGGTAATGGCTTCAAGACGAATTTTGGTTTCTGTAGGATATTAGAGCAAATATGGTATTTATATTTTAAATATATGCTCTTGATTAAATCACCAAATGAGTACTTGGTATATGAACTTATGTTGCATCTTTGGGCTCTCGTTCATTTGCATCTGCTTCTTTTGTGATTGGTTTGAAGTTTGACTGGCCACATCCTCATTTGGTGATTTCAGTGTGGTTAATGCTTTCTGTAAAAAAAAAACTCATTTTGGAAGATTTGCATATTATACTGAATATTGAGTTGGACTATCTCCATTTCTCCATTTATCAACTGTCGTAACAGAAAATGTATTTTAATTTTTCTTCCACACGTAGGAAGGAGAGCTGTGTCATTTATATCTGAACTGCAAATGAATTTGTTGCTTAGGAAGTTATTAGTGTTTGTTTGAGTTCATATCCATATAGTAAGCATACAAGCAGCAGTACTGATTATGCCTGGATTTTTTTTTTTTGAGAACTGACAGTTATAGATTCTTGTAAAAAAGGGTAACATGATTGCCTTAGGTGTAAACTTTTGTAACATATATTAGAAGTCCAATATTTAGGTGTTAGTGACTGTGAATTCAAAGCTCTTTTCTTCCATGGTGCAGATACAGATGAGGATATGAATTTCAGGCGTCCTAAAAGGCACAGGGCTAGTTTTAGACCACCAAGTGGACCAAGAACACCAAGAAGTGATGATGATGGTGATGGTGCCACTCCTAGTTCACCTGGAAGATCTCAGCGTGGAATGTACTCCGGTGGTGATGTGCCTATGACTGATCAGACTGATGATGACCCATATGAGGTATTGTCATAACGATTTAAACTAGGTTATGCTTTTATTTCAGAACTTGATTTGGTTCTGTAACTACCAATTATATAGTAAGCCTCATTTTCTGCAGCTCTAAATGACTGTCTATCCTTGAATTGACAATATTATTTTCAGCAGGATGAATTTGATGAAGAAGATGAGATGAACATGTACCGTGTCCAAGGTACATTGAGAGAGTGGGTCACAAGAGATGAAGTCCGTCGCTTTATTGCAAAGAAATTCAAAGAGTTCCTTCTTACATATGTTAACCCAAAGAACGATCAAGGAGAGATTGAGTATGTTCGGCTTATTAACGAGATGGTTTTAGGTATCATCTGCTTCACATTCTCTGGTTGACATGAAAAAAATGCAACAAGTTTTAGCTGCTACTACAAAGTCCTTGCTTCTCTGACCCTTATCTATTTCTTCTGCAGCTAACAAGTGTAGCTTGGAAATAGACTACAAACAGTTTATTTATATACATCCAAACATTGCCATCTGGTTGGCCGATGCACCTCAATCAGTGCTTGAAGTTATGGAGGAAGTTGCCAAAAATGTTGTTTTTGATCTCCACAAGAATTATAGGAACATCCACCAAAAGATCTATGTCCGAATAACGAACCTTCCTGTCTATGATCAAATACGCAATATCAGGTAAATAACACAGTTTCCTTTGTATCTTTTAGCTTCATGATCAATTTGATTTGGTCTAATGTCCTACATGCCTTTGTTCAGGCAAGTCCATCTGAACACAATGATTCGAATTGGTGGTGTTGTTACCCGACGATCTGGTGTATTCCCTCAGTTGCAGCAGGTGAAGTATGACTGTAGCAAATGTGGAACTATCCTGGGCCCTTTCTTCCAGAACTCCTACACTGAGGTGAAAGTCGGATCATGCCCTGAATGCCAATCCAAAGGGCCATTCACAGTCAATGTTGAGCAGGCATGTTACCTTAAACATGTTTTCACAGTTCTGTCTTATTGCTATGTGATATTGATATAGTTTTTCTATGTGGACTATACTGTTAATCCTAGTAAAACTATTTTTTTTCAGTCTTAATACTTGCTTATTCTCCATGCAGACTATATATAGGAACTACCAGAAACTCACTCTTCAGGAAAGCCCAGGAATTGTTCCTGCTGGGCGGCTTCCCAGATACAAGGAAGTAATACTTCTGAATGATCTGATTGACTGTGCTCGTCCAGGAGAGGAGATTGTAATTTTTCTCACCTACCATTTGTTTTTCAATTCATATCCATTCATATTACTTTTGAAATCAGACTGACATTCCGTGCTTGCTTTCTCCAGGAGGTCACTGGGATATACACAAATAATTTTGACCTGTCTTTGAATACAAAGAATGGTTTCCCTGTTTTCGCCACAGTGGTTGAGGCAAACTATGTGGCAAAAAAGCAGGATCTGTTTTCTGCATACAAATTAACTGACGAGGATAAGGCAGAGATTGAGAAGCTGTCAAAGGATCCAAGGATTGCAGAAAGGGTTTGTTGCTCAACTCTTTAATCTCTTGATGAAAATGTGTTATGTTAATATACATTAGCTCACTTATGCACCTAACTCAACAGATTGTCAAGTCAATTGCACCATCCATTTACGGCCATGAAGATATCAAGACTGCCATTGCACTCGCAATGTTTGGTGGACAAGAGAAGAATGTGAAGGGAAAACATCGCCTAAGAGGTGATATCAATGTCCTCCTCCTGGGTGATCCAGGCACTGCAAAATCACAGTTTCTCAAGTAAGGACAGTCAATCATTTTTCAGCAGTTCCTTGAGGATGTGCCCTTAACTTGCCATCTTGCAGGTATGTGGAGAAAACAGGACACAGAGCAGTATATACAACTGGAAAAGGTGCCTCTGCTGTTGGTCTTACTGCTGCGGTTCACAAGGATCCAGTAACACGAGAATGGACACTTGAGGGAGGTGCACTAGTTCTTGCTGATAGGGGCATTTGCCTCATTGACGAGTTTGACAAGATGAATGATCAAGATAGGTATGATATAACATTTGCATTTGGGTGCCCTGTACTATTTAAATTTCTGTATTACTAAAAATGTAATTCTCTTCTGATTGTTTCAGGGTAAGTATTCATGAAGCTATGGAGCAACAAAGTATCAGTATATCAAAAGCAGGAATCGTCACATCTCTTCAAGCTAGATGCAGTGTTATTGCTGCAGCAAACCCAATAGGTGGAAGGTAACTTCAGTTCCATGCATGCCATGTAATACTAGTGATAGTATTAAGAAAGATACTGAATGCAATCATCGTTTATTTCACAGGTATGATTCATCAAAGACATTCACTCAGAATGTTGAATTGACGGATCCCATTATTTCACGTTTTGACATCCTCTGCGTGGTTAAGGTTTGGAGCTGTTATTCATGTCTGATGTATTTGTTCCATGATCAGTTGTCAATCACTACTGATATTTAATTTTTAAAATGCAGGATATTGTTGATCCATTTACAGATGAAATGCTTGCAAGGTTTGTTGTAGACAGTCACGCCAGATCCCAACCCAAGGGGGCTAACCTTGAAGACAGGGTTTCAACCGATGTGGATGATGATCCACTGGCCTCTGCAAGACAAGCTGACCCAGATGTATGTATCCTATAGCTATTTCAACTGAAAGAACCTCTGACTCTGTTTTGTGGTTCTAACTGAATGTTATATTGCCAGGTCCTTTCCCAAGACATGCTGAAGAAATACATAACTTATGCTAAGCTGAATGTATTTCCCAAAATACATGATGCCGATCTAGATAAGATTAGCCATGTTTATGCTGAACTCCGTCGTGAATCATCTGTATGATATCCTTCCTTCTTAGCCTTGTCTAGGGTTTGTGTGAACTAAATTTCTGAAGTGGCACCTTCGAAAACAATGAAGTACTAAGTAGTTTCCAACTAACTTTGCAGTATGGCCAAGGGGTTCCTATTGCAGTAAGGCATATAGAATCAATCATCCGAATGTCGGAGGCACATGCAAGGATGCATCTGAGGAGCTATGTGTCTCAGGAAGATGTTGACATGGCCATCCGTGTCTTGCTTGACTCTTTTATTTCAACTCAGAAATTCGGTGTGCAGAAAGCACTTCATAAGGTAAATTTTGTTGGTATTGAACTGTTATATGGCCATTACATCATCCGATGCTACACACGTACATGCATTTGATAATCAATTATATGTTAAAGTGCTCATCTATTTAACAGAAATGATTTACCAAACGGTCAGTTTTGTCAGTAAATTTATAAGTCTTGTTGCAGATTAAGCTAATAGCATGAGTTGAATCTTGTTGCCCTTTTGTACTAATCAGTCTGGGTCTGGGTAGTCCTTGAACTACTGAATGTCTTGCAAGCATCAACTAAATTTCTGCTGTCCACAGAATTTCCGGAAATACATGACGTTCAAGAAGGATTACAATGAGCTGCTTCTGCTCCTTCTGCGGACACTGGTCAAGGATGCCCTGCACTTTGAAGAAATCATGGCAGGATCAACCTCGCGCCTTACTCACGTCGAGGTCAAAGTGGAGGACCTGAGGAACAAGGTAAGCTTTCATGAGTGCTTCCACACAAAACCGAGCTGAGTGACCTCTTTAACATCTGTCTCTGACTTGCTACACCTGTTGACCCAGGCCCAAGAGTATGAGATCTACGATCTGAAGCCGTTCTTCTCCAGCGCCCACTTCAGGGACAACAGCTTCGTTCTGGATGAAGGGCGTGGGATCATCAGGCATCCACTGGCGGAATAACAACTGACTTTCCTCCTGTCTAGAACGGTAGAACCGGCCTTTGTCGTTACGGCCCTGGTATGAAGTGAACAGCCACAGGTGGCCTCCTGGATAAAGAGCGATGATGAGATCTGACCTCATTTCTTTTAAGCATACAAATGACACTGGGACAATCGCCTTTTCAGGATTGATTTAGTATCTGTTGTGTAATTGTGTTATTAAACGTCTATGCTCTTTGCTGCCATTTAGGCGTAACTGTACGGTGAGTCAAATCATTTGTTAGATAAATGATGGGTGTGACTGCAGGCAATAAAAAACTAGGAAAAGAAACAAAAACATGTTACAGCCAAATAACTATATACACCAACAGACATTTAATTTCTAGACTGGTGGCAGTTTCATATATTTTGATTTAAAATGGGTCAAGTATGATCTTTTAGAAATTAAACAAGATCTTTATTATTTCCAAAAAATAGATAGTCTCCTTTACCCTGACTCTGGCAGATACCAACTTTAGTGCGCATACCAACTCTAGGCAACCAACTGATGTTCCAGCTAACCTACTAGGCTTTATAACCTATGCAAGATATCTAGGGTGCGAGATTTTTGTAGAAACGTTTCGGATCCAAATTCTCTGCAGAAACGTTTCTGGTGATGAATCAAAATAATTTTATGAAACTGTTTGGCTAATAGGCTAGATTCTAATTCAAAAGAATATATTTCTTCATAAAAAATCATATAAATAAAAATATTATTCAAAAAAATTTAGAACTTTTTGTGGACGAATAATAACTTAAATACAATCTATTTTAAGTTATTTCGCTTAATAACGTGTATATGCAAGTTCTCCCTCCGTATCCTTATGTGACCACCCAGATCTAGTCAAGACTGCCCCCACCACCACCTTCCTTGCACTCGCATGGGCCTCCGTGTGGCATACTCTAGCGGTGGCGATGTAAACGATGCAAGGGAGGAGCGGCGCCGCCGGCGTTGTGGCCTCCAAACCCGTCAATTGTTATTTGTGGACTTTTGTTCGTGGAACGGATACAGGTCTCAATTAAATACATATTCAAAATTTTGATTATTAGATTTTAATCTTATAGGAAAAAAGTCTACTTAACCCCCGCAACTATTGGTCGTTGTCTACTTCACCCCCTCATCTATAAAACCAGTTAACCCTTTAAACTGTTGAAAAACGTTTAAATAACCCCCTGAGATTGTTTTAAAGGTGGTTTCGCTGACGTGACATATTAAAAAGTCTAACTATATAACCCCCTCAACTATAAAACATGATATCATAGCCCTTAAAATATCTAATAATATTCAAATGACCCTTCATAATCTTGTAGGGCCGTTTAGACACCATATCATGCCATACTAGCCTAAGTACACACCTTTCACATAGGACCATTTGTTGCCTCCACGTCCGTACTCTTTCTAGGCTGATCTACCGTCCAAGGAGCAGCTTGCGACATCTTGTATCCTGCTCCACCTCCCGCTACTCGTCAATGACATTGAGCTCAAGCACCATGCCTGCACTCTCACCATCCGCCCCCTCCCACATCCTCCACATCCGGTTGTCCTTTAATTTTTTATGTAGCCATAGCCCGTAGGAGGAGAAAACAAGAGGGAGCAAGGATGTGGGAGGGGCGGGATGACAAGGGTGTTGGATAGTGCAAGAGCTCAATGCCCTCGAGGAGTGCCATGAGATGGAACAGGAGACAATATGGTGCTCATTGGGCAGTGGTGCAAACCTAGAAAGAGTAGTAGGGAGAGGGAGGAAGTTGATGGGCTTGCGTGCAAGCATGGGTGCTTAGGCCACTATGGCGGGATACAGTGTCCAAACGGTCCTACAAGACCATCCGGGTGTGATTAGAACATTATTAAATGCTTTAAGGATTATTACAATGTCAGGTTTTATAATCGAGGGAGTTATATAATCAACCCTTGATACATTAAGGAGTTATATGTAAACTTTTAATATGTCATATCAGCAAAACAACTTCCAAAACCGTCTTGGACGGTTATTTAAACGTTTTTCAATAGTTTAAAGGGTAGACTATATTGTTTTATATAGGTGAGTGACTGAAGTAGACAACTACTAATAGGTTGGAGTGTTAAGTAGATTTTTTCCTAATCTGATTCATTGCTATAGATTTTTTATCCTCAGGTGATGCTAAAACTCTTGTGCTTGTTGTATCTTTTATTAAGTCTCCTTTTAAATTTATTAAAAATATGGATTTTAGGTCATAGACTGCATTTTTAATTAATGTAATGGCATAACCTTTATATAACTTGTACCATGTCGCTTAAGATTAGTGGTAGAACTTGATGTAAGATCTAAGATAGAGTAGAGGTGCTAGCCTCAATCAAGAGGATATTAATATTTAAAACTCAGTATGTGTTTACTCAAAAGGAATCTCAAAGACCTTATATCCACCTTTGGTTTGTACAGAACTCCCCTGCTTATTAAGACGTTTCAAATTTCTTATCAAGGATTATTTGTGTAATAACATTTCTTTATAGAAAATAGAGATATATAGATATGTTAAATGTTTTAGTTCAAATGTATAAATTTATCTAAAAAAACTTTTATAAGTTAGATATCAGGTTATTAATATTTTTAATTATTTTTCATGATTGCTAAAACATTATACATATACGGCATAACAAGTATGTTTACTTGTTCATTTTCATTAGTTTTTTAATATATCAATATTAATAGAAGTGTGTAATGTACAAACATATGCGCCTGTAATATATGGTTATTTAAAATTTTTAATAGAAAATGTTGGTATATGAGATTTGAGAGGATATTTCAGGTTTTTCAATGATTGTTGACGTGGTAATTCAGATGCTTATTTAAGAGGTTAAGTAGATTATCTATTAGGATGGCAAGTGGGAAATTATATGCAAATTTAAGGTAACTTCAGATTATGTTTTATAATGACATGTAGGGAATTTAAATACAAATTCATAGTTTACTTTAAGCTATTTTCCACGGTTATAGATAGAGGTGGATAATTATTTAAAAATAGATAGATTCAATGGTTATTAGAATCTATCGAATTGATGTCTAGATTATTTTGATTATTTGAGAATTCCTAGGATTAATTGGGACTTGCTAGCGCCGGACGTCTAATCCGAGAGCTAGCGTCTAGACGCTGCCCGCACAGGGAGAGATGAGCGCCTAGCGCGCCGAGCTCGCTCGCGAGCACACCAGCAGTGGGCCCGCGCTGCCCCAAATGTCGTCCGCACCGCCGGCCGCTTCCCACGCGTATCCCATGTGCAACACCTTGATCTACTTTTGAAACATACAGATACAACAGTTGCAACATACAAAACAAGATAGATGAAACATTTAAAACAAGCGTATGAAACACTTGCGAAAACGCCTGAAGAAAATTTGAAACCATTGCAAACATATGCAATATCTAGATGAAACACTTGTAAACATACATATGAAACTCTAGAAAACACATGGAACATATGCTTGCAACATCCATATCTACTTTTGTAACATCTAGATAAAAAACTTGTAACATTCATATCGAATAGATGAAACATTTGGAACATACACTTGAAACATACATGTATAGCCATTACAACATGTGTAGCGTCCCGATGTACTTTTACAACATCCGTATGAAACACCTGAAACATACATTTGAAACAACTCAAACACTTGAAACATAGGCTTGCAACATGACTGAAACGGCAGAAAACACTTAAAAAACATGTGCAAGCTACCATCCAAACTCTTAGCACATATGTAGGGGGAGCAATTGCTACCATTTGGGGTTCATGAAACTTGTCCATATCCTTTTACACATGGTAAATATGCTTGGGCAAGCAACATGGATTCAATTAAATTTCAATTCATATCTTTGTGAAAGGGTTGTCATCAATTATCAAAAAGGGGGAGATTGAAAGCTTTAGTTTGGTTTTGGTGAATTGATGAAACCCTAAGTGCTAACCTAGTTTATCAAGTGATCATGAGATAGGTAGCACATTCTAAGTGGTGAAGCAAATAAAGATCATGACATGATGATGGTGATTCCATGGCGATGATCAAGTGCTTGGACTTGAAAAGAAGAAAGAGAAAAACGAAAGGCTCAAGGCAAAGGTATAAATTGTAGGAGCCATTTTGTTTTAGTGATCGAGACACTTAGTGAGTGTGATCACATTTAGGATTGATAGCCGTACTATTAAGAGGGGTAGAACTCATATCGAAATGCGGTTATCAAAGTGCCACTAGATGCTCTAACTCATTGCATATGCATTTAGGATCTAGTGGAGTGCTAACACCCTTGAAAATGTTTGTGAAAATATGCTAACACATGTGCACAAGGTGATACACTTGGTGGTTGGCACATTTGAGCAAGGGTTAGAAACTTCACTGGCGGAGTGTCCGCCCATAGAGTGCGGACAGTCCGACGGTGCCACCGGCGCACTGTACAGGAAAGATAGGGTTTCACAGAGCATAACGGACATGTCCGGTAGCTAAACCTAGGTGAACGGAGGTCACTGTAAGTGACCGGACACTGGTCTTGGTAGGACCGGCGCGTCCGGTCAGTGGCAGCAGTGAGCGCGCTGTTTCGGTCTCACGACCGGACGCTGGCGGGAGAAATGACCGGACGCTCAGGGGCTGAGTCCGGTTAGTATGACGTATGATGACATATGCGGCGCACAGAGGAGACGTTGAGTGACCGGACGCTGGGTGAGTCCGGTCGTGATTTTTCACTTCTGGATGCTTACTAGAAATGACCGGACGCTGAGGTCCAGCGTTCGGTCACTTCGAAGCAGCGCGTTCGGTCACAACTTAAATGTACTGATGACCGTTGAGATTGGGCGATCTACGTTTGAAGCAGGGGACACGTGGCACACATCGCGTGACTGGACGCTGGGGTCCAGCGTCCGGTCGATCTGACCTGCGCGTCCGGTCATCCCGTTTTTCAGTGGACTGAGGAGTCAATGGCTCTATTTCATGGGGGCTTGTATTTAAGCCCCATGGCCGGCTCAAGCTCACTCTCTTGGCCATTTGCATTGACATAGCAACCTTGTGAGCTTAGCCAAAGCCCTCCCACTCATCTCCATCATTGATTCATCATCTTTGTGAGATTGGGAGAGAATCCAAGTGCATTGCTTGAGTGATTGCATCTAGAGGCACTTGGTATTCGTGTTTCGCTGTGGGATTCACTTGTTACTCTTGGTGGTTGCCACCACCTAGATGGCTTGGAGCAGCGAGGATCGTTGAGCGGTGGTCGGTGATTGTCTCCGGCTCCGATCATGGTGATTGTGAGGGGTCTTGTGCCTTCCTCGGTGGAGCGCCGAAAGGTAACTCTAGTGGATTGCTCGTGTCATTGAGTTACCTCACTTGTGGGTAGGTTCTTGCGGTGTCCAATTGTGTGGATGAGGTTTGTGCAACACCTCTTAGCCACCGAACCACCAAGTGTTGGTCGATACAACGGGGACTAGCGTGCCGGCAAGCACGTGAACCTCGATAGAAAAATTAGTTGTCTCTTGCCCTTTGGTATTCTCCCGGTGATTGATTTAGTATTCATCTTGTGATTGGTTCACTCCTCTACACGGCGGTATAATCACCCTACTCACTTATTTATATTCTTACAAACTAGTTATAACAAGCTCTTTAGTGTAATTAGAATTGAGAGCTTGCTTTGTTGTTTTAAGTTCATCTAGTGGAGCTCTTTAGTGTAGTAAGTGTGAGAGCTCTTAGTGACAAAGTTTTAAATAGCTGGCTAAGCCTCTTAGCTGCTGACCTTCTCAGTAGCTAAGCATAGCTATAGCGGGAGATAGCTGCAGCTATGCCATTTAGCTATTTTTGCCAAAAAAATGAAAAAAAACATGACCTTGGCATAACTTCATAACCATTACCGATTGATACATAACTAGTTGAAAGGAATACATTATAGGTTATAGGAGTACATTACAACATGCTGCACTAAGCCATTTAAAACTAACAGACAAGGCAATAACCAGTTGATAGTTGATAGTTACATAACCAGTTGAATAAAGCTAATAGTACAACACAAAAGGTCATCAAGCGTTCTAGTCTCACTAATCAGACAAGGTTGCAATCAGATAGTGGATACTAAATTACTAATACGAGGCAATATTGCAATCTTCATTTCTTCTAGTCTCACTAATCAGACTCAGAGACATAAGGAGAGATAGACTTATCAGAGTCAGTAGTCTGCATTAGAGTACCATCAGCACAATCTTCTGAATCGGATGATGGAGCTTCAGGCTGCACTAGGCCATTTCTCATCAAAGACTGCAGGCTCCTGACTTTCCTCTTCTTAGGGTGCACAGGCCTTTTCCTTTTAGCTTGTGGTTGTGCTTGTTGTGGTGTGTGCTTCTGTGATTCTTGTGCACATTGTTGTTGTTCCATTTCACTTGGCAAAGACGTAGTACCAGTAATGAATTCATTATCATCATCTGCCACAACATCATCTACTTCTTTCTCCAAAGGATCTCTATCCTTCTTCTCTCTCTTATTCCTTAACTTAGAATTAAATTTAACAAACACAAGATCTCTCATCCTTTCATGAAGTAGCCTATTACGCTTCTTTATATGAACCTACGAGTCCAGTAGTGAAGACAAGGCTGCAGGTCAGATTTAAATTCCATGAACAAACATTAAAATTCAAAAAAGATAGCATGCACACAAAGATGCATGTCATAATTTTCTTTTTACCTGTTCAAATACTGACCAGTTCCTCTCACAAGCTGAGGAGCTATAGGTCAGACTCAGAATCCTTGCTGCCAATTTCCTAAGATTTGGTGTGCTTGTGCCATGGTGCAGCCACCATTTTGCTGCATAAACATTAAACAAGTTAGAATAAAAATATGATATTCAACAATCAAATTAAGTTCACATATTCAGTTGTTCACCTGGATTGAAATTCTTGTTCTTTCGCTGCCTTGTGGCAATTTCACTTCCAAAACTCCCTTGCTGATTTTGATACATGTTGAGTTCTTCAATTATCTTGTCTTGGGTTTCTTCATCACCAGCCACCATCTTTGTAATACAGGAAATCACACCTGCTGCAAATGATCCATCTTTCACAATCTCTGACTTATTTGGGTAATAGTAGTAGGGGTTCAAATAGTACCCAGCCAGGTGTAGTGGAGTCTTGAGCTTGTTGTCCCATCTTGTATCAATGATATCCTAGACTTCTTTGAAGCGGCTCTCATCATTATCAAACCTCTAAGAAATTTCTTTCTTCGCCTCCAACATTAATCCATGGAAGAATCCCATTGATGGTACATCGCTGTCCATTCTTCTCAACACATTAGCCAATGGCTCAAAGTAATTAACTGTAATGTCAACATTTTTCCAGAAGGTTTTGGATCTGATCACTTTGTTGGCTTTCTTCCCCTTGGCCTGCTTCAAGTAACCCAATTCCTCCATCTCATCTGATTTAAATAGTCTTGTCAACTCTTTTTTGTTATCCAGCAAGCTTTTTAGATTCAAGTAAGCAGTGGCAAATCATGTAACCCTAGAGCGAACCAAGTCTTTCTTAAGAAACTTCCTCATCAAATCCAACACCCTAGTATGAGCATACAAGAAAACAATCACTTGCCTTGCATTAGAAATGGTCTCCTCAACTGGTCCAAGCTTACCAATATCCTCTAGCATGAGATCCAAGCAATGAGCAGCACATCCATTCCAAAATATTGAAGGTCTTTTTGCTATCAATAGAGTTGCTGCACTTGTATTGACGCTAGCATTATCAGTCACCGTTTGGACAACATGTTCTTCCCCTATCTCTTCTATGTACCTATCCACAAGTTCAAAGATATATTTTCCATCTTTCCTATCACCCGAGCAATCCACTGAATCTAAGAAGAGTACCCCATGAGCACTATGCACAACTAAATTCATCACTCCCCTACCCTTCCTATCTGTCCATGCATCTATCATGATAGAACAACTTGTGAGCTCCCATGATTCCTTATGCTCCTTGAATCCATCCATTATCTTTTCCTTCCTTTTCTGCAAGAATGGTCCACTCATCTCATAGGGACTAGGTCCTTTCAGATTTCTACCAAATTGTCCAATGGCCTCTAACATATGATCAAAACTCGGAAGGGTGACTATGTTGTGTGGAATGCTAGCTTCATAGAACCACTGACATATGTACTCACAAGTTCTATCCCTCCTCTCTTCTCTTTTCTGAGTTGTCAATGATGTTTGAACCTTTTTGCTTAGATTAATTCCTCTTTATGTCATACTAGCAGATTCTTCTATAGAAGGATGCTTGTAGTACTTGTCAATAGTTTGACCACCTGCTACAGATCTAGAGCTACTAGATCCTCTTGTCGCCTTTGGCTTCACCACAAGAGCATTATTGCCATGATCTGAACCTTCACTGCCCCTTTCACAATCTGAGTTTTCTATGTTAACTTCAGCTCTGTCCATTTCCTTTTCTTTGTTTTTCTGTTCTTTTTCACTAGTCTTCTTCGTAAGCAAATCAAATATCTCTTGCTGCACTGGAGCTGAAACTTTTCCACACTTAGTAGTATTGAAACCTTTAATTCCTGCAAGATGGTACTTAATTCTTGTAATTCCACCACTGTAGAGCTTGTCACAATACTTGCACCATAGGTGATGTTTCTTGGTTATGTCTGGGTAGAAACAGTGAGCCCATGCAGGGTCATCTGAGTTGATACCAGGTTGTTTTGGTCCAGCTTCTACTGAGACAGAGGCAGCACTATACGGGTTACCTATACAAAGAGCAAACTAAGCCACATTAAAACCTAAATAAGACAAGGTCCTATTGCAAAGGCAAAGTAAGCCACTATTTAGAACTGGTTCAACAAGCACTGATCTTTCAATAAGCAAAAATATGAACAAAGAATTTATCTGCATATGCCCCAATCAAAATAGTGCAAACTGATATAGCGGTTATTATCAATTACCACCTAGGCCAAACAAGCACGGGAGGCAAGTATATGAAATATTGAAATTAGAGGTAACAAATATTGACAGCTTGTTTACATATAGTGAGATCTGTGACATACAAGCAAAAAAAGAGAGGAGGTTATGAGCACTGACCAGATTGTTGTGCCATGCCATCGCCGTTGGTGCTCTACTGCTACTTCAGTGCTTTGGATATGAGGAGCACCCAGCGCTGACGGACCTCCTCGTCAGACTCACGCCGCTGCTAAGCTACCTCTATTGATCTGCTCGATGCCGATGCTGGGATGGGGAAGATGAAGAACCAAGTTGGAGAAGACAAAGAATGGGAGTGTGCTGCTCGTGCTGCCTGCGACGACGCTCATGCTGCACACCATGGCCGCTGCTCGTGCTGGAGCCAATGCCGCCGCCGCTTGTCCCGGGACCACGCTACCACCGCAGTCTTATGAAGGAGGAGAAGCATAGGCAGAAGCCGCTACTTGGGAGAGCGGCCAGGCCACACGGCCATCTCTGGATCTCCGCCTCTGGAAGAGAAGCTACCGCCGCCACGTGCTCTTTCTTTTCCGAGACCGAGAGAGACCGACGCGGCGATGCTCGTGGGTGGAAGTGGAATGAGTGAGTGACCGAGTGTTAGGGTTATGGGATGGGGGTGGGCTGTGCTGCATCAGTTTCATGGGCGGCCAAAATTTTAGCCGCCGCTAAGATGTGGCCCATTTAGCGGCTATCTCTGGATTTAGCCAGCTATTAGCTGCTATCATTTCTTAGCACAAAAAACTACATAGCTTAGCTGCTTCCATCCCCAGCAGCTATCTCCGGCTATAGCTGCAGCTATAGCCGGAGATTTAAAACTTTGCTTAGTGAGTAGTGACATAGCAAATTGTATGTCTAGAGATCATAGCAACTAGAATTGTTGGATAGGTGGATTGCAACCCTTGTAGAGCTAGAGCAAGTTTGTATTTCGCTATTTGTTATACTAATCAAATTGTTCTAGTTGATTTGTAGATTTTTAAATATGCTATTCACCGCCCTGTAGCCATATTAGAACCTTTTAAGTGATATCAGAGCCGTAGTCACCGTTTGATTAAAGGCTTAACAACCTCGGTGTCAAATTATGGCTCAAGTTGTGTTCAACCATGTGGAGGGCAAACCACCATTCTTTGATGGCACATGCTATGATTATTGGAAGAGAAAGATGAGGATGTATCTTGGTTCAATCAATGATCAAGTATGGGAGGTGACCGAGAATGACTATGCTATCATTGATCCCAACAATCCCACCAACCAAGACAAGACCAACAAGCAATGCAATACAATGGCTCTCAACACCATATACAATGCCATTGATTCCAAGGTGTTTGAGCAAATCAAGGATTGTGAAAGAGCTAATGAGGTGTGGAGGAGATTGGAGGAAACATATGAGGGCACACCGACGGTGAAGAGTGCCAAGTTGTACATCCTCAAGGATAAGTTGACAAGCTTCAAGATGAAGGATGATGAGAGCATCCTGGAGATGTTCCATCGGTTGCAAGTAATTGTCAATGACTTGAAGGCTTTGGGAGAGAAGATCAAGAATGATGATGTCTCTCATCGGTTCTTAATGTGCCTACCTCCAAGATTTGAGATGTTGAGATTGCTTATCATAAGAGGAGGATTGAAGGAGATTACCCCTAACCAAGTACTAGGTGATGTCATAACACAAGAGACATAACGTGTGGAAAGGGAGGGGGATGACAAGGATGACAAGAAGGAAGAAGAAGACAAGAAGAAGAAGAGTATAGCATTCAAGGCTAGCTCATCATCATCCAAGAACAAGGGAAAGTCCAAGAAAGAATCAAGTGATGATGATCTTAGTAATATTGATGATGAAGCTATGGCCCTCTTTGTATGCAAGATGGGAAAATTCATGAAGAAGGGCTATGGTGCAAGAAAGAGAAGAGATCACACCAAAAGCAAAGAATATGTGAGAAGATGCTACAATTGCAAGAGCCCCGATCATGTTGTAGCGAATTGTCCCTACAATAGTGACAATGATGAGGATGAAAAGAAGAAGCACAAGAAGGACAAGAAAGAAAAGAAGGAGAAGAAGGAGAAGAGAATGACCTTCTAAAAGAAGAAAGGTGGAGGCTATAGTTATGGCATATAAGGCTTGGTAATGTTGGAATGAAATAATTGAACAAGTTGATCAAGCATGACTTAGTTAGAGGCTTGAAAGATGTCATATTTGAAAAGGATAAGCTATGTAGTGCATGTCAAGCCAGAAAGCAAGTTGGTAACACACATCCTAAGAAGAGCATGATGAGCACATCTAAGGCATTTGAGTTGATGCACATGAACTTATTTGGACCAACCACATACACTAGCATTGGTGGAAACAAATACGGATTTGTGATTGTGGATGATTTCACTAGATACACATGGGTGTTCTTTCTTGTTGACAAGAGTGATGTGTTTGCAATATTCAAATCATTTGTCAAGGGCATTCACAACGAATTTGGAACAACCATCAAGAAAGTGAGAAGTGACAATGGAAGTGAGTTCAAGAACACAAGAATTGATGAGTTGTGTGATGAATTTGGAATTAGACATCAATTCTTGGCCAAGTACACTCCACAATCAAATGGCCTTGTAGAGAGGAAGAATAGAACTTTGATTGACATGGCAAGATCAATGTTGAGTGAGTACAATGTGAGTCATTCATTTTGGGCTAAAGCAATCAACATGGTTTGCTATTATAGCAACCGACTCTATTGTCACCCCATGATGGAGAAGACACCTTATGAGCTATTGAATGGAAGAAAGCCCAACATATCATACTTTTGGGTTTTTACTTGTAAATGCTACATATTGAAGAAAGGCACTAGATTGAGCAAGTTTGGAAAGAAATGTGATGAAGATTTCTTGCTTGGTTACTCCACCACTAGCAAGGTATATAGAGTTTGGAATTTGGCTAGTGGTACTCTTAAGGAGGTTCATGATGTGGAATTTGATGAAACAAATGGCTCCCAAGAGGAAGATGAGAATCTAGATGATGTAAGAGGCACTCAATTGGTCAATGCAATGAAGAACATGGACATTGGTGATATAAGGCCTAGAGAGGTGATTGATGTTGAAGATGACAAGAATCAAGTGCTCTCTAACTCAAATGTGCAAGCTAGTGGTTCTCATGATCAAGTTCAAGCAAGTACTAGTGATGACAAAGTGCAAGATCAACAACAAGTGGCTAGTTCATCATCTCAACCAAGTGATCAATCAAATGCAAGCAATCAAGTGCAAGTGCGTCAACCAACCAATGTTGCAAGAGATCATCCATTGGACACTATAATTGGTGATATCTCAAGAGGTGTGCATACTAGATCAAGATTGTCTTTATTTTGTGAGTATTTCTCATTTGTGTCATCCATTGAACCTAAGAAGATAGATGAAGCTTTGAAGGATGTTGATTGGGTCAATGATATGCATGAAGAGCTAAACAACTTCACAAGAAATCAAATATGGGAGTTAGTTGAGAGGCCTAAGGATCATAATGTGATTGGAACCAAGTGGGTCTTTCGGAACAAGTAAGATCAAGATAGGATAGTAATACGGAACAAAGCAAGATTAGTGGCTCAAGGTTACACTCAAGTTGAGGGTCTTGACTTTGGAGAAACATATGCTCCGGTTATAAGATTGGAAGCAATTAGGATCTTGTTAGCCTATGCTTGTGCCCACAACATCAAGTTGTACCAAATGGATGTGAAGAGTGCATTTCTCAATGGGTACATCAATGAGCTTGTGTATGTTGAGCAACCTCCCAGTTTTAAAGATGAAAAGAAACCCAACCATGTTTACAAGTTGAGAAAGGCTTTGTATGGATTGAAACAAGCACCTAGAGCATGGTTTGAGACATTGAGGGATTTCCTACTCTAAGGGATTCAAGATGGGAAAGGTTGACACCACTCTCTTCACCAAGAAGCTTAGAAATGACTTGTTTGTAATGCAAATCTATGTTGATGATATCATATTTGGATCAACAAATCAAGATTTTTGTGAAGAGTTTGGCAAGATAATGGCAAGTGAGTTTGAAATGTCCATGATTGGAGAGCTTAGTTACTTCCTTGGTCATCAAATCAAGCAAATGAAGAATAGCACATTTGTGAGTCAAGGCAAGTATATTGAAAGGATCAAGATGCCCAAGAGGGGGGGGGGGGGTGAATTGGGCTAATTCTAAATTTCTTTGCAATAATTAAACTCTACGGTTAGCCCAATTAACCCCTTGTGCCTAGAAAGTGTTTCTATTGAACTAACGCACAAAAGTTTAGCACCCTAAGTTCCAATCCTACTCTAGCATGTCAATTCTAGGAATGTAAATGACAAGAATTGAATTGCTCAAAGTAAATGCTCAAAGTAAAGAGAGAAGGAGGAACGCAGCGATGTTTTGCCGAGGTATCGGAGAGTCATTACTCCCCACTAGTCCTCGTTGGAGCACCCACGTAAGGGTGTAGCTCCCCCTTGATTCGCGCAAGGATCAAGTGCTCTCTACAGGTTGATTCTTTGACTCTCCGTCGTGGTGAATCACCCACAACCGCTCACAACTTGAGTTGGGTCATCCACAAGCTCTCCGGATGATCACCAAGCTCCCAATCACCACCAAGCCGTCTAGGTGATGGCAATCACCAAGAGTAACAAGCACAAACTCTCACTTGACCACGACAAGCCTAATGAGAAGGGTGGATGCACACTTTGCTACTCTTGATCTCACTAATGAGGGCTCTCTTTGGGATTCTCAAATCTCAATTACCTCACTAGGACCTTGCTCTTCTTGGCACTCTCTAAGGTGTTTCTCAGCTGTTGGAATAAGCAAAAGTACCCCCATACACGAGTGGAGGTTGTATTTATAACACCGGCTGAAAAATGAACCGTTATGTGTGTCGTAGAACCGACCAATTTATAAGGGTACAAGTACAATGGCAGCCCGCAAGCGGTCGCACTGTCATACTTGAACCCATATAAACCTGGTAGTCCGTCGAGTACCACGATGGGTCTCAATAAACGATTTACAACAACCAAGATCGTACATGATTCAACATACATGCCACATATTACATAAAGTTCACAGATACATTTTCATCATCAGAGTACGAATAAAAGTTATAACAAACCGAGTTTGATAGATAAAGCGGAAGCAATTAAGTTCGAAAATAAAGTTTCCAACATAGTTTGATACAATGCCAAATAGGATCACGGTCCACAAAAGCAAAGATAGGGATTAATAAAGAAGCCTGCCCAAGGCTTACTCCTCATCCACAGCGGGATAGAAGCAACTCTTGCAAAAACCATGATACACAGTGCCATCTACAACAATGGGAAATAAAACCCTAAGTACGGGAAGGTACTCAGCTAGACTTACCCGTCATAAACCAGAAATAAAATGACTCCAAGGATTATGCAAGGCTGTATAAGTGGAGATAGCTTGACAACAATTTGCATAAAGCAATTGACTTAGTTGTACAATTCTGATTCCTTTATCAAATTAATTATAACTATCCATCTCTAGATTAGCAACTATCCTATGCCAAACATGTGGTATATCAATTTAAGAGCATACAATAGTAACCATAGCAGGTATTGTAATTCCATATTCATTCGAACCATCATGTTCCATAACATAGCTACTACGATGTTGGGACTAGCCAAGTTTCTCACTATCCGGGAGAGACGGCGATTCGAATCGATTTTAACCAGCTGGGAATTTATTCCTAACACAAACCCAGGCATACCCCGCGAAGGCAGCCTTAGGTCACCTTTAGTACAACTCCGGTACACATTTTGTGGGTCCATACTGCGCCGCACAATCTGGGACACCAGATGCCAGGACGTTTAGGCCTAGCCTGCCCTTGGGCTCAGTCTGATCGCCCCCCGCAAGGAGCGCACAACAGAACGGGTCCCGGCCTGAGTTGAGCTACTCGGCTTCGCGGTCGGAACGAGTTATCCGGCCAGCTAAGTGATAGGCATGCGTTCAATCTTGTCAGAAGCGCCAACAACGGTACGGTCCTTAATCGGCACAGACGGAATCACAGGAGTCATCCTACGCATAGACTCCGCTCGGCCTCGATTTTCTTATACCCCATGGTTCTGTTCCACGATAGCAAATATAGCCAACCGTGCTCTGATATCCACCTATATCTCGCAGGTGACAGGAAATCATCCGACTTCTACTGGTCTAAGCATGGCTAAGCATATATTCGATCCTGGACCTATACCGGTTAAAGGTGTAATATCTGGACAAGGAATTTATATGCATCAAGTGGTTCCATACAACTCTTATAACCTAATGCATCAATCATAAGTACTTTAAGTAATCATTTGTAAAATACTAGGAGACTTAAAATGCTTCAGGGCTTGCCTCGCAGAAAGGAAGTGGGGCGGTGGTCAGGACACTCCGGAAGCTCTTCAGGATTCTGCTCCACGCCTTCGGGAGCTGCGACTTGAGGATTCTCCTGCTGGTCCCCTTCCTCTACCTCGTCGAATTCCAGCAAAGTTATTTCTTCCTCCGATCCTAGATGCATGAATATGGCATAAGATATTGCGAATGCATATATGTTAACAAGTGCATCATGTTCTACTGAGTAGGTGCATATCTCTTCTTGATTATGTAATTAATTATTTCAACAACGCATCTACTATTTCACAAACAGCAGCTACTTGTTTTACTCATAACTGGAGTTCTGATTATCCAAATGCAGTGATCCTAGACTTTTTGGAAAGCTTATAAAATTATCTACAACTCTTATTTAATTCACGAAAGCTAATTCACAACTTATCTAAGCCAAAACAGACAATCATATCAGTGCTGTCCAAAAATTCCAGAGAGCAAGAAATTCGGAAAAGCTAACTTTAAACAGCTGTAACTCCTAAACCGTTTGACCTATGGTCCTGAAATTTTAACACAAGACATATGATGAAGTTATCTACAACTTTGTTATTAACCATTTTTACAGTAAACATTATTTCTATCATGCAACTTATCAAACTCCAGAATCTGTCCGGAATCCTTCCAATTCGCATTACAAAGTAACAATACTTCTACTTCATGTAATCATTCAAATTTTTACAACACAAAGTCTACCAACAGTTTAAGTATACCAAATACACTCAAGAAAACCTAATGATGAAGCCAAAACTATTTATTTAAGTGCCTTTATTATTTTACTTAGATACATAGGTTAAATAATAAACATATACCAAATGTGCATCATAAATTCTTAAAAATTTACAGTGCCTTACTAATGCTACCAAAGGACTACTGTAAAAGTTTCATGCCATTTTATATAGTAAAACATTCTATACAAAAATGACAAGACAAAAAGGCTTACAATAGCAAAAATAGAAAACCCTAGTGAAAAGTGTCAAGCAACAGATTTCCTATTTTTCTTAGCATCCATATGGTACTAGGATATCCTCCAAAAAATTTCATGAATATTGGGTTCATAAATAATTTATAAAAATTCATACAAGGATCTCCTAATTATAAAAGAAAAATCTATAACTACAAATCTATACATGCACTGATCATCAAATTTTTATCAGAGATTATACATGTCAAGAACAGCTTACCACAAAAATTTCATAATTTTTGGACATAGGAACTCTAGGTATAAAATAAACAAGTTTGCATGCATTCAAAAACACATTTCAAACTTCCATTTAAATCTTCCAAAATTTCTACTGTAAGTGTTAAGAATATATTTTTCTTAAATACTACACTTCTTAAGGGACACTACCAAGTTTATTTCACAATTTTTGAAGCTACCAAACTAGAGATCTAAATATTGCAAAACATCATGAAACCCTGAATCAAATGAACTATCCTACTCTCTAACTGCCACTGACCGGTGGGACCCACGGACAGAGGACCCCACGCGTCAGCGACACCGAGACAGGGCAGCGGCGCAGCGCGACGGTTGCACGGCCAGAGCTCGCCGACGGCGAGGTTGCCAGCGGTGACATCATCATGGTATGACCTACTCGACCTAGCGCATCGATTGCACTACTTGGCCGGCCCTATCGTCGGTGCTAGTGACGACGGCGGCGGCCATGGCGGCACGGCGAGGCGGAACGACGACGTTACGCCGGTGGAGGCCACGGCGGCTCAACCTAGAGCTCGAACGAGCATCTATGAACTACGTTGAACCTAATGCGCGCTCTATTGTGGCCTGCGGTGGTCGGGTTAGGTCGGACCACGGTGACGGAGGGTGGCGGCGGAGCTCCTGCGAGCTGTGCCCGACGCTGGGGCTTACCGGTTGCTATTAGCGGCACGGGAGAAATGCAGTGGGTTGCTGGGGTGGTGGTGGAGCTGCTATGGCGATGGAGAAGCGGCGAGGGCGAGCTGTCGCCGGTGATGGCGATGGCGGAGGCTCTTGGTGCTGCGGCTGCTACGGCGGGTGAAGAAGGAGACCGAGGCGAGGCAACTGGAGAGTGTGGCTGAGTGCGGGCGGGTGTGGGCGATGTTAAGGCGCTCTCTGGCCCGCCTTGGCCACATACGGCGAGGCGCCAGCGACACGTGGCCGTTGCCAGCCACCACGCGGTGCACAAAGACTGACGCCGGTCGGCCACTGAAATGGCATTGCAGCTCATTCAGTCGCGCGACGGTGGCCTGACAGCGTGTTTTCAAGTCGATGTAACCGCTAATCCATGGCTCCAAAGCGTAAATGATCTACATGATTTTTGTAGCCTGAAGTACCAGCTCCAACTCTTGTTAAGGAATCATGTTCTAATTCGCAACCAAAATCGAGTTAGATCATCCTGAAGGTCAGCCTGTCAGGCTGTTCAGTTAACAAGGACTTAGTAAAATTGCTAAGTGTTGAAATGTTGGTTTTGCTGATTCTTGTGATCCAAATTCAAGCATGTTAGGAGCTAAATCAGTCAATGACCCAAAAATAAAAGTTGTTCCCCTTGCCAAATACTACAACTTTGCTTTAGTGACCACCTCCATGCAAGGTCTCTAACACCTAGTTCAAACTTGGTCAAACATGTCACATTTAAATGATGATACACTTCAAACTATGGCTTAATGACCTATTTACCCCTAACCATGAATATCAAAGTTGTTCATAATGATACTCTAAACATGTTTAGGCTAATTGCAAGGTCATATAATCATTTCATGTATTAGTCACTCATAGTGCTATTTAGGTTAACACTTGTAATCTTACTTAAGTGTTTGGTCATGAAAGGTGACCTTCATGAACAATGTCCTATTTGCTAACCTATGTGTTGCTACATGTTTTTGTGACTCCCATCCACCAAGTACATGTGTACACTCATGATCATTTGCATATGTACAAGGAAACATGCAATAACAAACAAATGTTGCAGATGTTTCAATCCAATGTTTCAATTGTAAATGCTTGTTTATGAATGCTTGATGATCATGCTCGTGCTATGCAAGTCAAGTTATGCAAGGCTAACACCTAGGGTGTTACAGCCCCTCCCTCTTATAAAAATCTTGTCCCGAGATTTGCAAGGCCTACCATTCTTGGAAAAAGGCGGGATAAACTTCTCGTAAATAATCTTCTCTTTCCCACGTAGCATCTTGTTCACTGTGATTGTTCCACGCCACCTTATAGAACTTAATAATCTTACTCCGTGTTACTCTTTCCATCTCCTCTAATACTCAAATTGGTTTTTCCTCATAGGTTAAATCCGATTGAAGCTGCACGTTGGTGGGTGCAATAGCTTCTTTAGGTACTCGAAGAC
This sequence comes from Miscanthus floridulus, assembly GCF_019320115.1. NCBI lineage: Eukaryota > Viridiplantae > Streptophyta > Magnoliopsida > Poales > Poaceae > Miscanthus > Miscanthus floridulus. Next base: position 63,007,514 of record NC_089588.1, on the reverse strand, counting down.
ATTTCTTCAACCGAGAAACATGGAAAACATCGAATATTGCACTCATCTCTGGTGGAAGTTGTAACTTATAAGCAACATTTCCCTTTCGTTCCAGAATCTTGTATGACCCCACATATCTAGGTGAAAGCTTCTTTTTCATCCCAAACCTCTTCACCCCTTTCATGGGTGATACTTTCAAGTACACATAGTCACCCACTTCAAAAGTCAGTGGTCTCCTCCTGCTATCAGCATAACTCTTTTGTCTCAATTGAGCTGCCTTCATATGCTATTGGATGACACGTACTTGCTCTTCAACTTCATTGACAAAGTCAATACCAAAGTATCTCCTTTCACCGGGCTCAATCCAATTTAATAGAGTTCTACATTTTCTACCGTACAAGGCTTCAAATGGAGCCATCTTGATACTCGCTTGATAACTGTTGTTATAGGAGAACTCAGCTAAAGGTAACCATTTCTCCCATGAACCCTTTGAAGATATAACACAAGCTCTAAGCAAATCTTCTAGGATTTGGTTTACTCGCTCTGTCTGTCCTGAAGTTTGTGGATGATATGCAGAACTTCTGATTAGCTTGGTTCCCAAGGCCTGGTGTAAGTGCTCCTAGAAATGAGCTATGAACTGTGGTCCTCGATCTAAGATTATAGTCCTGGGTACTCCATGTAGTCTCACGATCTGGGAAACATATATCTCAGCGTATTTCCCTACTATATACCGTGTGTTCACGGGTATAAAATGTGCTGACTTGGTGAGACACTCCGGTCATGTTGACCGGATGCACCGGTCAGTTCTCCCCGAACTCTAGTGTTTAAAGTGTGACCGGACGCTGGCTGTAGCACTCGGTTTTAAAGGCAAAACCAGATACACACTATATGTGAGCCCAGGAAGTCAAATCTCACATATAGCCACAAATCAGAGTAATATCAAAAGACAATACTTATTACATAATGTATTATTAAAAGGAAAATAACCTCAGAGTATAAGACAGCGAAAAGTTGACTCCGATCTTCTGGCGAAGACTCCGAAATCCACAGGGACGATTGACTGGTTGACCACAAGCCTAACTCCTCTAAACCAGCAATCTGGTACCCATCCGGGATTTTTATCCAAGTATAGAAAAGTAAAGCAAGTGTAAGTACATGTCGTACTTAACAATTATATCATGGGGTTCAAGAGGCTCAAAAAGGCTGACACTGGTTTACTGCGATTAGCTTTAATAGATCATCTTTTTAGCAATTGGCTGGCAACAAGTTTATCCATAAGCCCATAAACTCATGATCAAGTAAACATGAATAATGTATAGCATAAACAATCAATTATTAGCATCATCATTATCCATTAGTGATCATCTCTATTCCATAAGGGTCCAAGGTCGCTCGTGTCCATGAGCACGACTGTTATAACAGTTTTACACTCTGCAGAGGTTGTACACGTTCACTGTGAGTCGTGATTTACCCTTTTGCCCGAGGTGATCAGCCTCTTGACCCACTACCAAGGAAGGTCGGCAGGGTTCACTATGAAGCCTTTCAAAGGTTCGTCTAACAAGTTAGGGCCGCTAAGGTTTACCCATCAATAAGCATGAACCCCTCTCCAAGTAGTGACTAGCAAGTGCATCTACTTAGCAGACCGAGATCATACCCGTTGGAGCCCCTCTTGCGCCGTAAAGGTAACCACTAACAAGCTAGAAAAGGTCCTCATACTGAGCTAAAGCCAGAGCCATATGGCCCTCACAGCTGTACTGTAAGTCCCGGATGATCACTTACAGATGAGTCCTTAGGGAGAGGAATCTAGAGCATTTAGAAAGTAGCTAAACACTCCAGCCCCCTGTTTCCATGTTACTAAAAAGTTATGTTTTAATGTTTATTGCATATATCATTAGTCAAGTTACAAGATCATGGTTTTGATTAAGCACTAGCAAAACTATCCCATGCAATATCCCAAAGGTATCAAGGTGCAAGATATCAAATATCTAGGATATCCTTAATGGTAACAAGGGAGACACATGCAATATGAATTTAGTGATTAAATATGAATAGGTAACAAGGATGGTCCCATGCTATACTTGCCTTACACACCAATCCTTCGGTAAGCTTTAATCTTTGATGTCTTTCTTCTTCTTCTGGATCACCACGTATATCTCACCGACTGGACAATCGTAGAACACCACACAAACATCCATACATACATGCATAGCATACAGTTGTATCTATATTAGAACAGTACACCAATCATAGAAAAATAAGTAAAAGAGATTGATATACGATTCTACGCATCACTACGAACACATAATCGTGAGAGGCATGCTAATCGAAGCTACGGTTGAAAAGTTACAACTACCGAGAGATTTGCCTAATACGTGGAAAAATTAAACTATAGGCTTCATTTATGTTAACTTTATGAATTCATTTATAAAAGATATTTATAAATAATATAGATTGATTTAAGTCAATTTTAGATTTAAATTATAAAACAAAAGTAATACAACTTATATTTTATGTATAAAACCCAGTTGCATAGTCTTTAATCAAGATATGATTTAAACTATGATTTTTATGAAATAGTAATATAGTAAACACTATTACTAACGCGTAGATCTCGTCGTTATGAAACAAACGCAACTTGAATGGACTATTTCGGAGTTAAAATAAATAAGTTATGATTTAAGCAAGTTTTGCTTTGGTTAATTAATAGATTAAATCTACTCATAAATTTCAAGTGTTGAAAACATGCCTAACAGTAGTATAAACATGTAGAAAACGTAAATACAATCCTAACGCAATTTGAACGGATCAAATCGGACTTAAAACGCAAAAGTTACGCATGAAATAAGATCTAGTGGCATTTCTGTAATTAACTTGAACTCAAATTTGAATTAAAACAATTAAAATCTGAATTTAAATGTACTTTGGACTGGGCACACTAATTCTGGAAATGGCAGGGTCCTAAACGAATAAAATCAGGACCGAAAAATAATTATTTTGAACTAATCAGGACTGCGGGTTGATTCACTCAAAACCGAGGGGCTATTTTGTAAAACAGGCGCGGCTTTGACTGGGGGTTTGACCCGGACTGCTGACTGTGCGCCACGCGGCAGCCAGGGACTGGTGCGGTGCACCACGTATGCGGTGGACGCGCTGACGCGTCGCTGCGGACCGGGTCCATGACCCAACTGGTAGACCGTTTATAAACCCCGAAGGGGTACGCAATCTCAGCCCTCCAGGACAGATCCGACGGCGCTGGTTATCGAGGAATCCCACGGTGGCTACAGGGCATCTCCGGCGCGGCGGCCATTGCCGGCGGCGAGCTGCGCTTGCGGGTACAGCGTTCTAGCGCGGTTTTTGAGGAACGGAGAGCACCAGGAGGCGGAGAAGCTCACCGCGGGGTCGACGGTGGTGGTCGCAGCGTCCGGGGAGGTCTCCGAGGCACGGTTCGTCGTCGTCGGCGGCTAGAGAGAGAAAGAGGGGGCGCGGTGAGGGGAAATCCGAGCAAAATGAATCCGAAATCGAGAAGGGGAGGCACCTACGGCTGCGTCGGGTCGTGGCGGATCTCACGGGCGTGTCGGCGTCGAGGATTGAGGCGTGGGTGAGGGAGATTGTCGGCGGCGGGGAGTTACTGGACGCGAGCAGAGGAAAAAGGGGAGAAGGAATGGGGGTTCGGCTCGGCTTTATAGGCCGGGGGTGCTGCGGCGTGGAAGGAAGGGAGCGGGGCACGGCGATGGCCTTCCATCCGGCTGCTTTCCATGTGGCACGGTGGCTTGCCGTCGTTGTAGCGCCATCGGCGGGCGTCTAGAAAGGAAAGAAGCAGGGGGAAAGAAAGGAAGGGGAAGAAGGGGGTCCGGCTGACGAGTGGGCCAGCGGGCAGTGAGCAGGCCGAGCAGAGCGGCCGGTGACTTGCGCGCGCGAGTGCGGGTGCGAGCGACTGACTGGCGGGGCCAGTGGAGCAGTGAGAGAGAGGGGAAGAGCAGCGCGTGCGGGCGCGGGCGTAGGCGCGCGGAGCAGGCCGAGCGGCTGCGCGGAGCAGCAGGCACGCTGAGCGGGCCGCCTTGCTGGGCTGCGGTCGTGTGCGTCGCGCGCGTGGGAGGAAGCGAAAAGGGAGGGCGCGGAGCAGTGGGCCGCGGAGGCGAGGTAGCAGGCCGGGCGCGGGAAAGAGAGGGGGAAAAGCGGCTGGGCTGGTTCCTGCGCTGGGCTGACGCCGGGAGAAGAAAGAACAAGTGGGCCAAGGAAACTGGGCCTTCGGGCCAAAGAGAGAGGGGAGGTTTTCATTTTTTTTTCAAAATCCTTTTCTATTTCCGAATTCTTTTTCTTTTCTTCATTCAAAACCATTTCAAATGTGAACCAAATCAAGCATAAATATGATTTAAAATATAATTTCTAATTCCAACATAAATGAACCAATTTTTGAGTAAGTTCTCCAAAAATAACTTTTTAAGTTCTCACATTTTCCAAATCCTTTTCTTTTTCTAATCTTCCAATTCTAAGATAAATTCAAATCCAATTCAAGTATGGTTTCAAAAATACTTTCCCATTTGATAAAAATGGTCAATTCCATTAGGTTTTCCAAGATAAACTTTACAACTTTTAAAAATACTTTTATTTTCTAATTTTCTTTCTTTTCTTTTATTTCAAAGCCATTTTCAAACTCTTTTCAAAAGCATTCCAAATTACTTTGGAGTTTTAGATCCACACCATCCAACACAATAAATAAGATGCAACAGCATGTATGCTCACACATATTGCTACCTTATAGTGTATTTTAATTTAATGAAAATTTTTATTTTCCTATATTTCATGTGCACAAAAATTCATAAGTAAATCATTTTAGCTCTATTTCAAAAGAGGCAATTTTTAGGGTGTTACAATTCTACCCCCCTTAAGATGAATCTCGTCCCGAGATTCGAGAAAAGTAGGGACAAGGAAGGGAGACAGAACTAGGAATAAAACTCAAATGAAACATTCCAACATTTCAACTTGCATTGTAAACCAGCTTAACAAGTTACATCTGTCTCATCTGCAAAGCTTAAGAACAAAAAGATTTGGCTGCACGGACTACCCCTTTAAGTCAAGGGATACAGCTGTCTTGAATACAGAAATCTTAAACTCAAGGGCATAACTAACTTCATATGACACCCCCATCTTGACTTCTAACGTAGTTGTGTTACACCTCAAAGAGATGAGGAAAATCCATCTTCAATTGATTCTCATTTTCCCAGGTTGCATCTTCCTCTGATTGGTTATTCCATTGAACTTTACACACATTAAGCACTTCTCCCTTAAGAGTTCCCTGGGCTCTTTCTAAGATTCTAACTGGATAATCACCATCTGTCGGATGGAGCTCCTCTAAGGGTGTTTGTTCCTCTACACCATCATCTGGAAACTCACAGTCAACTTTACTATCCTCAGTATTCACACCTTCTATTAGATCATTTTCATTGTCATATTCCTCAGGTGTAGGTTGAAAACCCTCATACTCAATTCTTTCTCCTGACGGTGTGGTTAGAAGCACCGAATGCTGGGCATACTTGATGACTCCTTTACATGCAGACATCCATCCCATTCCAAGAATAACATCAACGTCCACTAACTCTAACACAATAAGGTTTGCTTCAAATTTTACCCCCTTTATGTCAAGACTAACTCTTGGGCATATGCGGTTTGCCTTCATTTCTCCTCCTGGGGACTTAACTATCACTGGTTTCCTCATTGGTAGCATAGTTATCTTACGTTCTTTTACGTATGCACTGGAGATAAACGAATGTGATGCACTAGGGTCAAACATCACCATAGCATTGGCTGAACCTACTGCAATCCATCCATAAACGACCTCCTTAGCTCCATGAATGGTAGTCATATTCACATTATTCAATCTTCCAAGGATGTAATTCTGTTTTAACTTATTTCCATGCACCTGCTTCCCATGGACATTCTGTTCTGGCTCTTGAGAGCTGACCTGTTGCACTTTATCATCAGGTTGCTGATACTGATTCTGATCTGTTCTCACAAGTAGATTCATAGGAAGTGACTGATATTCTGGTTGCGTAGCAAGCCGAGGATGAGTGTTCCTTAGCTAGCATTGAAGATCACGTTTTCTCTTTTTCTCTTCTAGCAGCTGAGTCTGCGTCATCAAAGCTTGCTCTTTAGTTGGAGATCTTGACGGCGATGGGTTAGAAGTGGGAACATTCCTTCCAACATCTTGTGAAGCATTTCTCCTGGTAGAGGCCATCTGTTTCCAATATATGTGCATTAGGATTTAGTCATTCATAGCATTCCTTATTGTAGTTTCAAAAGATAACAAGTTAGGATTGATAGTATGAAAGACTAGAGAAAACCCCAACCATCAGGATATCCAATTCTTCCACATGAACATTAGAATGCAAGAAAACTTCATCTTGCAAACCCTTCAACTTGGCTACCCCCCTTAAGATGAGTTAAAGTAGGGGACACCAAAGTATAGCTTGCATCGTCTTGTGATTGAAGTCTACTGTTGTCCAAAATCAGAGATATGAACCGATAGAGACAGGCTACTCCAAAGACAGGATAGGTAAAACAGAAGAAAACGATAACCCAACTATTTATTTCATTAATCCTTATACCTTAGGCCTATAAACTAAATGAAATTGTGGGAACACCCAACAAGATCATTGCAATCATTACAAAAATACAAAACAAGCATAAACATAATGACAATTCAACAAAGCACCTAAATATGCACAACTCAATCATTGACTCAACTTGCGATACTATCGTTTTTATTACATAAGGGGCATAAACTCCTATTTCTTAACTAAGGATCTTGGGTAGTCTAGCATAACTTCTTCGTTCGTCAATTTCACCAAGTGCTTCTTTCAGGTTGGTTATCACTGACACTTTCTGGTGGTAGTCCGGTAGTGATCTGACTCTGGCTACTTTCATGGTGTACTTGTTGATTCTTCTGTGGGCAAGGTTTAACATAATGTTCTTCCTGCTGGCAATGATGACACCTTCTCTTAGCTAGGTCTTTTGTGATGTCATACTCTATGGAATTGTTATTTGGTGTTTTGTCAGCTTTCTGACTCTGAAGATTCACCTTGGTTTGACTGATCTGTTTTCTAACTTGCTTGGTCTTTCGAGGTTGAAACTCCTTATAGGTGATAGTCCACCCATCTATGCATACCTCATGTGAAGTAGTTTTAGCTTGAGAAGCTTCTAACTCTTTACAGTTTAGATTCATCTGACTAGGGATTAGAGCTAGATGTGACGAATCCAAATGTTGATTGCTTCTCAATACTTGCTCTGTCGAGACCTCTTTTCTCTTCTTATCTATATTAGCTTCACAACTTGGGTTCACCTTAATTCCCTCTTATTAGACTTGTCCTAAAAACAGGGAAAACCAAAATGTTTATAGCACTGACTTGGATCCTAACCTCTAAGAGACTTGCCAAGAACACCCTCATTATATAATACTTTGAGTTCTCTCTTACATCCTTGAGTACCACCACGCTTCCACTGCGTAAACTAGAATGCAGGACACTTCATCTTTTTCCAAGCTTCCACCACTTGTCTCTTCACTGGTCCCTTTGGTATGTTGGTTTGACCTTGTAACAAGCACTGTTGAAACTCCTATGTTGAGTTATTCCTTCTAGCACTTGTTGTTGCATAGCTACAGGCTTCTCCTTGTCGAATGCAGTCACGGATAATGTAGCTTGATCCTCCTAATTTCTGATGCTAGTGGTTTCTTTATTATGACCCATCTATTTAGATGAAAAGAGAGGATTTAGGATAGAGACAAGGTTTTCATAATAGAACAAAGACGAAAGTGAGCATAACTTTTTGCAAATAACAAGGTTAGAGGGAAAGCAAGAAGTAAGCAGAGGTGAAGGCATGCTAATACGTCCAGTTCTAACTAGGCTTGCATCCTACAGTCAGCATTGCTCTGATACCACTTTGTAGCACCCGGTTTTAAAGGCAAAACCAGATACACACTATATGTGAGCCCAGGAAGTCAAATCTCACATATAGCCACAAATCAGAGTAATATCAAAAGACAATACTTATTACATAATGTATTATTAAAAGGAAAATAACCTCAGAGTATAAGACAGTGAAAAGTTGACTCCGATCTTCTGGCGAAGACTCCGAAATCCACAGGGACGATTGACTGGTTGACCACAAGCCTAACTCCTCCAAACCAGCAATCTGGTACCCATCCGGGATTTTTATCCAAGTATAGAAAAGTAAAGCAAGTGTAAGTACATGTCGTACTTAACAATTATATCATGGGGTTCAAGAGGCTCAAAAAGGCTGACACTGGTTTACTGCGATTAGCTTTAATAGATCATCTTTTTAGCAATTGGCTGGCAACAAGTTTATCCATAAGCCCATAAACTCATGATCAAGTAAACATGAATAATGTATAGCATAAACAATCAATTATTAGCATCATCATTATCCATTAGTGATCATCTCTATTCCATAAGGGTCCAAGGTCGCTCGTGTCCATGAGCACGGCTGTTATAACAGTTTTACACTCTGCAGAGGTTGTACACGTTCACTGTGAGTCGTGATTTACCCTTTCGCCCGAGGTGATTAGCCTCTTGACCCACTACCAAGGAAGGTCGGCAGGGTTCACTATGAAGCCTTTCAAAGGTTCGTCTAACAAGTTAGGGCCGCTAAGGTTTACCCATCAATAAGCATGAACCCCTCTCCAAGTAGTGACTAGCAAGTGCATCTACTTAGCAGACCGAGATCATACCCGTTGGAGCCCCTCTTGCGCCATAAAGGTAACCACTAACAAGCTAGAAAAGGTCCTCATACTGAGCTAAAGCCAGAGCCATATGGCCCTCACAGCTGTACTGTAAGTCCTGGATGATCACTTACAGATGAGTCCTTAGGGAGAGGAATCTAGAGCATTTAGAAAGTAGCTAAACACTCCAGCCCCCTGTTTCCATGTTACTAAAAAGTTATGTTTTAATGTTTATTGCATATATCATTAGTCAAGTTACAAGATCATGGTTTTGATTAAGCACTAGCAAAACTATCCCATGCAATATCCCAAAGGTATCAAGGTGCAAGATATCAAATATCTAGGATATCCTTAATGGTAACAAGGGAGACACATGCAATATGAATTTAGTGATTAAATATGAATAGGTAACAAGGATGGTCCCATGCTATACTTGCCTTACACACCGATCCTTCGGTAAGCTTTAATCTTTGATGTCTTTCTTCTTCTTCTGGATCACCACGTATATCTCACCGACTGGACAATCGTAGAACACCACACAAACATCCATACATACATGCATAGCATACAGTTGTATCTATATTAGAACAGTACACCAATCATAGAAAAATAAGTAAAAGAGATTGATATACGATTCTACGCATCACTACGAACACATAATCGTGAGAGGCACGCTAATCGAAGCTACGGTTGAAAAGTTACAACTACCAAGAGATTTGCCTAATACGTGGAAAAATTAAACTATACGCTTCATTTATGTTAACTTTATGAATTCATTTATAAAAGATATTTATAAATAATATAGATTGATTTAAGTCAATTTTAGATTTAAATTATAAAACAAAAGTAATACAACTTATATTTTATGTATAAAACCCAGTTGCATAGTCTTTAATCAAGATATGATTTAAACTATGATTTTTATGAAATAGTAATATAGTAAACACTATTACTAACACGTAGATCTCGTCGTTATGAAACAAACGCAACTTGAACGGACTATTTCGGAGTTAAAATAAATAAGTTATGATTTAAACAAGTTTTGCTTTGGTTAATTAATAGATTAAATCTACTCATAAATTTCAAGTGTTGAAAACATGCCTAACAGTAGTATAAACACGTAGAAAACGTAAATACGATCCTAACGCAATTTGAACGGATCAAATCGGACTTAAAACGCAAAAGTTACGCATGAAATAAGATCTAGTGGCATTTCTGTAATTAACTTGAACTCAAATTTGAATTAAAACAATTAAAATCTGAATTTAAATGTACTTTGGACTGGGCACACTAATTCTGGAAATGGCAGGGTCCTAAACGAATAAAATTAGGACCGAAAAATAATTATTTTGAACTAATCAGGACTGCGGGTTGATTCACTCAAAACCGAGGGGCTATTTTGTAAAACAGGCGCGGCTTTGACTGGGGGTTTGACCCGGACTGCTGACTGTGCGCCACGCGGCAGCCAGGGACTGGTGCGGTGCACCACGTATGCGGTGGACGCACTGACGCGTCGCTGCGGACCGGGTCCATGGCCCAACTGGTAGACCGTTTATAAACCCCGAAGGGGTACGCAATCTCAGCCCTCCAGGACAGATCCGACGGCGCTGGTTATCGGGGAATCCCACGGTGGCTACAGGGCATCTCCGGCGCGGCGGCCATTGCCGGCGGCGAGCTGCGCTTGCGGGTACAGCGTTCTAGCACGGTTTTTGAGGAACGGAGAGCACCAGGAGGCGGAGAAGCTCACCGCGGGGTCGACGGTGGTGGTCGCAGCGTCCGGGGAGGTCTCCGAGGCACGGTTCGTCGTCGTCGGCGGCTAGAGAGAGAAAGAGGGGGCGCGGTGAGGGGAAATCCGAGCAAAATGAATCCGAAATCGAGAAGGAGAGGCACCTACGGCTGCGTCGGGTCGTGGCGGATCTCACGGGCGTGTCGGCGTCGAGGATTGAGGCGCGGGTGAGGGAGATTGTCGGCGGCGGGGAGTTACTGGACGCGAGCAGAGGAAAAAGGGGAGAAGGAATGGGGGTTCGGCTCGGCTTTATAGGCCGGGGGTGCTGCGGCGTGGAAGGAAGGGAGCGGGGCACGGCGATGGCCTTCCATCCGGCTGCTTTCCATGTGGCGCGGTGGCTTGCCGTCGTTGTAGCGCCATCGGCGGGCGTCTGGAAAGGAAAGAAGCAGGGGGAAAGAAAGGAAGGGGAAGAAGGGGGTCCGGCTGACGAGTGGGCCAGCGGGCAGTGAGCAGGCCGAGCAGAGCGGCCGGTGACTTGCGCGCGCGAGTGCGGGTGCGGGCGACTGACTGGTGGGGCCAGTGGAGCAGTGAGAGAGAGGGGAAGAGCAGCGCGTGCGGGCGCGGGCGTAGGCGCGCGGAGCAGGCTGAGCGGCTGCGTGGAGCAGCAGGCACGCTGAGCGGGCCGCCTTGCTGGGCTGCGGTCGTGTGCGTCGTGCGCGTGGGAGGAAGCGAAAAGGGAGGGCGCGGAGCAGTGGGCCGCGGAGGCGAGGTAGCAGGCCGGGCGCGGGAAAGAGAGGGGGAAAAGCGGCTGGGCTGGTTCCTGTGCTGGGCTGACGCCGGGAGAAGAAAGAACAAGTGGGCCAAGGAAACTGGGCCTTCGGGCCAAAGAGAGAGGGGAGGTTTTCATTTTTTTTTTCAAAATCCTTTTCTATTTCCGAATTCTTTTTCTTTTCTTCATTCAAAACCATTTCAAATGTGAACCAAATCAAGCATAAATATGATTTAAAATATAATTTCTAATTCCAACATAAATGAACCAATTTTTGAGTAAGTTCTCCAAAAATAACTTTTTAAGTTCTCACATTTTCCAAATCCTTTTCTTTTTCTAATCTTCCAATTCTAAGATAAATTCAAATCCAATTCAAGTATGGTTTCAAAAATACTTTCCCATTTGATAAAAATGGTCAATTCCATTAGGTTTTCCAAGATAAACTTTACAACTTTTAAAAATACTTTTATTTTCTAATTTTCTTTCTTTTCTTTTATTTCAAAGCCATTTTCAAACTCTTTTCAAAAGCATTCCAAATTACTTTGGAGTTTTAGATCCACACCATCCAACACAATAAATAAGATGCAACAGCATGTATGCTCACACATATTGCTACCTTATAGTGTATTTTAATTTAATGAAAATTTTTATTTTCCTATATTTCATGTGCACAAAAATTCATAAGTAAATCATTTTAGCTCTATTTCAAAAGAGGCAATTTTTAGGGTGTTACACTGGCCAGCGTTCGGTCAGCACTAACCGGACGCGTCCGGTCATGATTTTCCCTCTCTGGAACCTTACTGGAAACGACCGGACACTGGCTCTCAGCGTCCGGTCACTTGACCTCTCAATGTCCGGTCGCACCAGACGATTTCACCTTGATCAAATGAACTGACCGGACTCTGAGCCAGCGTTCGGTCAAACTGGAGCCAGCATCCGGTCAGTATTTGACCCTCCATTCACTTCCAACTCTCGATTATACATGAATGAAGTTTGCTCCATTGGATCTAAGGGCTATATGGGAGCTACCTAGCGCTAGTTTTAGCAAGTGTGCACCACACCTAACCCACTAGACTCACCTAGGTCAAGCTACCCGTCCATACCCCTATCGACAGAATATCGTCGGTAGTCCTCCGAGGAGTATCCCACAAAGGTAGATTGATCGACAGAGGAGCGCATGATGAAGAACAAGAAGGCAATAGAGACACACGACTTATATAGGTTCAGGCCGTCAGTACGACGTAATACCTTACTCCTATGGTCTATTGGTTTATATTAGCTATTGTATGATATGCCGTGATTTTAGAGGGGGTCCCTGCCCGCCTTATATAGTCCGGGAGGTAGGGTTATAAGTCGATTAGATCTGAGAGATAACTAGAAAGTAATAATTGATTACAGGAATCTTGGGATCATACATATCCTAACAGATCTCATAGTATCTTCAGGATATCATCCCGATGTCTTGCGGAAGGCGCCGAGTAGAGTCATGCCCCGCAAGGCTTCTTCTTGTAGGCTGGGCCACCCCTAGGGCATAGCCCATGTGGTCCGCCGTGGGCACCCCACAGCTAGTCCCCGAGCGCCTTGTACCCGTTGTGCAACGTCGTCTTAAGCTTGTCTGAGTAGGTGCGAACAACACCGAGCAGTCAAGCTCATGGTCCAACCACCATGCTAAACTACCAAGCTGTGTGAGCCATCGCCGAGCAGTGTGAACCGTTGCCGAGCAGCATAACCTATCGCCGAGCACCGTGAACCATCGCCGAGCAGAGTGACCAAAGTACGGCTTGCCATAAGGGTGTAAGGAGCTCAAGTTTAGAATAAAAAATTTCTCCATAGTGGACCAAGTGTGCCCACTTAGAGTCCGAAGAAAGTTGTAGGAGTCAATCTTCCTCTATAATCATGTAGTCTTCGAGAAAAACCCCACCCACTCATCGTGAGGTGAAGTGTGCCCACTTAGTCCCCGAGCCTGACAGCAGATGATGTAGTCATGTGGTGCCAGGGTCAGAAACTTGAAGAATAGTTGAAAACCAGCCAAGCAAGAAGCCAGTCCCCGGGCGTGTCCCAGAAAGAGACAAAGCACATTCACCGCAAGGTGAAGTGTGCCCACTTAGTCCCCGAGCCTGACAGTAGGTGGTGTAGTCACATGGTGCCAGGGCCAAAAATAGAAAAACAATCAAAGACCAACGGAACAGACTGCTAGTCCCCGAGCTGCAGGCGGAGTTATCGGAGAAATCGAATCGTGGAGGAAAAAACTAGTGTAACAGCTGTACAGTGTTAGTTACTTAGCCTCAATAAATGGCAGAGACGTCGGTGATATTTTGGCGAGGAGCAACTGAAGGCAGTGATAAATGAGCGCCATGGGCTGTGGTTACGCGAAAGCCCAGGTAACGGCCCATTTACCGCATCGGAGAAATCGTAGCGGCGTAGATCGCGGGAACGGTTCCCAAAAAACCCTTGAATGCAGAATGGTGGGGAAGATCCTATATAATAGTGCTGCCGCAGACCCCATTCCCACCTTTTCCACTTCATCTTCCTCCTCATCTCTCGCGCCGCTGAATCCGCAACCACAGTTTCCTCCGCCGTCGAAAACCTAACCAGATCTGAGAGATGGCGCCGAAGAGAGGAGCTGCAAAACCTAAGAAGACGAGTCCCAAGAAGGCAGACGCCATGGCCCAACATGACGAGGAGTGGGTGCCATCATGAACAGGAGAAGCTGAGCTGAACCGATTGGTGGAAGCTGGCGTTCTCCCCGACCGTGCGACCACCGGATGGCGGCCAGCTTCCGGTGAGTCCTTTCCCACGCCTCACACTGACGAAGCAGTAGTATTCGAAGACTATTTCTGGCGCGGGTTAGGATTTCCTTTGCATCCATTTTTGAGGGATCTGTTGGAGCTCTAGGGGGTTACTCTATGCAATCTCCACCCCAATACCATTATGCACATCTCTATCTTCATCCACTTTTGTGAGGCATACCCTAGCATCCTACCCCACTTCAATCTTTTCCGTCACCTATTCTGGCTGAAGAAGAGAGGCGGCGCTAGTTCCAAGGTGGTCGGCGGGGTGTATCTCCAGCTTCGGGATGGGATGACGAGTGAATATCTTACCATACCGCTGAACACGTCGCTGAAGGGGTGGAACACCAGATGGTTCTACATGAGACAAAGCCACCCAGCGGTGCATTGTAACGCCGACCACATCCCAGAAAGCCAGAGGAGTTGGTCGGAGCTACCGAGCAAGGACGACATGGAGCAAGTGAATGAACTCCTTGGCTTGATAAAGGGTGTGAAGACCAATGGTGGATTGGTAGCGGCGAGTTTCATAGTGCGCCGCATATAACCCTGTAAAGAGAGGGCGCACCCAGGCTTTGAATTCAAAGGGGAGACCGATGGGACTCGAGAGAGGCCAGAAATACTATCCAGGAGCGATGTTGAAGAGCGAACTGCCGAGCTGTTCGCTCCGCTATCCTCCTTCAGGCTGTTAGGGTACACGAAGCCCTTCAATTGCAAGAATCTGCCTCCTCAAGTGAATGTCCTGACTATATGTGTCCGAGAAGTTTATTTATACTGCCGAGCAATAAACTGATCCTACTCATGTGAAGATCCATTCGCATGACAGGGCAGTGTATTTCTCGGGCGTGCCGAGAAATGATTGGTCGTCGTTAGTAGATGCACGATGACCTGTTCAAATTGAAGAAAGCTCCGTCGGTGTCTCCTCAGAATTCAGAGGAAAGGACACTGGTCGGACGGAGAGTCCTCCCCCGGTGTCGGCGAAAACTAGGGGAAAGAGGCCAGCGAAAGATGATCCAGCCCAGAAGAAGAGGAAAACAACCGCGACTACTCCCCGCAAACCTGGTAGGATCTCTCTAGATGATGACTAGACCAATCGAACGTGAAGAACCACAGTGTTCGATTGGTCTAACGATGACGACATTCTCACGAACCCTCTCCCAAGCATGAAAGAGCCTCCACGCAACCCACGCGCGGAGCAACAAACCGGGGTAGGCAAAGAAGTCCGTGAGGCTCCGATAAGGAGAGTCCCCGAGCATCGAGCGGAGGGAACGAAGATCCCCGCAGAGCGGGCAACGGAGATCCCGGAGCAACAAACAACATCAGCCCCGGAGTAGCAGGCGGAACCAAGGCCGACCGAGGAAGAGCCGTGAATTCCCCCGCCAAGGACAGGAGTCGACCCCGCAGCTACGCCCGGAGGCTTAGGTCAGCACCGTTGGTTCAAGAAATTGAACCGTCAGACCAAACCGTAAGGGTCCTTGTGCTGACGTTACTTTGCTGTATTTCCCTTACTTCTATTGTGACTGAATAACTGATTTGGTATAGTGCAAAGCCAACAACTGATCTAGCCCTGCCCCCTTAGACTGAGCTACAACCAGAAACTGGCCCTAGAGCGGTGGAGATGCCAGTAGACCACATCCAGGAGTCCCCGAGTGTTCGGGAGCACACGGGGGAGCCAATTGCTGCCTCTGGTGGGCTTGATAACCGTGAGTGAATGCCTACTATGGCGAAAGAGTCGGCGACAGCGCCTTCGGCAATAGTGGAATCAGTAGCGGAAGAGCTTTCGGCGCCGAAGGAGCAAACGGCAATCCCCGATACTTCGGAGGGTGTGGTTAGACCTGCTATCCGACCACCGAGCCCCAAGGTGGTCCCCCCGGCTGCAATGGAAGAAGACGAGGTGGAGGAGATCGTGCGTGACGAACCTCGACCCCAAGCAGTCTGGATTCTTTGAAAGCGCGGTGATGAAATAGTTGTTGTCGAAGAGGAGGACACCACCAAGGAGTTCAGGAGACTGGAGACTTCTCTTAGTGGTGTGATGAAACAGATTAAGGTGAATACTTCATCTAGAAAGATCATGGTTGTTTATTGGAATTGGTTAACTATAATGTCATCATTCATTTTGCAGGAGATATCTCGAGTTGCTGAGCAGCGCCGCCAGCTGATAAAGCGAATGGAGCCCCTTGCTGTGGAGAACGAAAAACTCAAAGAGGCCAGGAACCTCTCAGAGAAAAATATCCAGAGGGCCCAACGCGAACGAGATCTTGCAGAGTCGAATGCGCGGGACCTGGAATACCAGAAGGGGGTCCTTACCGAAAAGCTAGCGGCTGTGTCCGAGCAACTGCGAAGCCAGTCCGAGCAGCTGGCTGTTGTCTCTGACCAACTAAGAAGTGCTTTCGAGAAGCTGGAGAGGAAAAGCGAACAGCTCAACAGTGTATCCAAACAGAAAGTAGGTACATCAACGAATGTACTTTGGTATTGCTGAACAGCCGCACTTCCGTTAACAACTGTTGTTCTTGTAGAGCAAGACGCTGAGCTCGGACAGATGTGATAGGCCATCGATCAACTTCACCAGGAGAAGGCAAAAGAAGTAGAGCGGGCGAACAAACTTGTCGAGGAGCTGAAAGGTGAATTCCTCCTGGTCGGAATTATTGTTGGAGTAGCTTCCTTGTATAATGGATCATTGTAACTCTCGCATGCTATCATCATAAAGCCAAAGCGCAGTTCAACGTGCTGGTGCAGGAGGCCAAGGTCCAAAAGGAGAATTTCAATGCTGTAATTGCCGCAATTAAGCCGGTGCTTGACTGCGTTGATCTGGAAATGGCTGCTCAGCACGACGACAGGCGTCAACGTCCCGACACCATAATCTAGAGGTGCAAGGTAGCATGGGAGAACTTCAAGACTTTCAACCACGACGCCATTACGACCGTCGCTACCCAAGTCCTCGCGGTTGTTTAGTCCCATTACCCTACCATCGACCTTCAGTCAATAGGGGGTGGGTTCGCCGAAGGACTGGACGACGCGGGGACACAGCAGCTGGAGGACAAAGTGGAGGACGCAACAAAGATGCTGGCCGGCGATATAGATCTGTTTGGTGAAATGGATGGTAACGGTGAAGCTCAGTAATCAACTTATAGATTATCATCTGTAAAGGCCTGATAGTGTAATTAGAAAGCGTGAAAGCGCAAGAAATAATTATTCGTCGAATAAATGCTATAAGGTGCATGTATATGTAATATATGCAGTTTGCTTGTAGTTCGGCAAAATAATCTTCGCAGTTTCAAACCTGACGCGATTATGCATAGTTCAAATAACATCCGACCAGTTGGTCTGCTACTGATCCCTTTGGCCTTGGCCAGCCCATAGTCCATAACGTCGAGCGCGGAGCCCGTGCACGTGTAGGAGTAACAGACGTGACCCAGGAACCGCAGCCGACCACCCATGACGTAGAGCACAGAGCCCGTGGCAGTGTAGGGAAAAATCAGTGGCTGAGTCTTTTCCATAAAAAACAGCGCAGAACATGTTCTGGTCGGTAGTTGTTATACGGATGTGGAGATAAAGGCAACATAAGCGACATCTGACCAATGTATTCCATGTTGAACTCTCGGCCTTGGCTGACCCATAGTCCATAACATCGAGCGCGGAGCCCGTAGACATGTAGGAAAAATAGGTGTGACCAAGGGACCACAGCCGACCACCCATATCATAGAGCACGGAGCCCGTAGCACGTGTAGGGAGAAATCAGAGACTGGGTCATCTCCGAAGAGAACAGAAAAGAAAGGATGTTGCTCTCTGATCAAAGAATGTTTTGGCGATGTGGGGAAAACATGCTCGGCGATTTAGAGAAATCATGTTTGGCGATTTGGAGAAATCGTGTTTGGCGATTTGGAGAAATCGTGTTTGGGGATTTAGAGAAATCATGTTCGGCGATTTGTAGAAATCGTGTTTGGCGATTTGGAGAAATCGTGTTTGGCGTTTTCATATTGGAGATTATTATGGAGTATTGTGATGCTCGGCGTCCATATGTGGAGATGAAAACAAAAGGGGAAAAGGAATATAACCAAATTACGGAGATCAAAACTTTATTCATCACAAATTGGAGAGTACATATCCGGAACATTTTAAGGGTAGAAACGTATAAGGTGCTCGATGTGCCATGAATTGGGAACATCAATTCCATCCAAGCCACATAGGCGATAAGAGCCTAGTCAGGTGACCTCTTTGACAACGTAAGGCCCTTCCCAAGGGGAGGAGAGCTTGTGCAACCCCTTGGTCTTTTGTTTTCTGCGAAGAACGAGGTCGCCGATGGTGAATGAACGACTTTTTACGTTGCGGTTATAGTATCTCTGCAAGCCTTCTAGATATTTGGCTGTGTGGACGTAGGTGATCAGGCGTTCTTCCTCGGCCTGGTCGACGTCCTCTGTCCGGATAGCTGCGGCCTACTCTTCATCATAATTTTCCACCCTAGGTGCTCGGAAGGTAATATCTGCTGGTAGTATGGCCTCTGAGCCATAGACCAAAAAATATGGAGACACACCAGTACTGTGACTAGCTTGAGTATGTAGTCCCCAGACCATAGCTGGTAGCTCCTTAAGCCATCTGTCAGGATGCTTTTCTTCTTTCTGATATAGCCTCTTTTTGAGTGCGTCAAGGATCATACCATTCGCCCATTCAACTTGGCCATTGGCTCTAGGATGGGCAACAGAGATGTATTTAACCAAGATGCACCGATCCTCACAGAAGTCCCAAAAATGATGGCCAGTGAACGTGATTCCGAGGTCAGTAATGATAGTGTTCGGGAGACCAAATCTGTGTATGATATCTTCAAAGAGCTCGACTGTTTTCTTAGCAGTAGCTGAGGCGAGTGACTTGTACTCGATCCATTTGGAAAACTTATCAATGGCGATGTATACATACCGGAAACCTCCTATCGCTGGCTTGAAAGACCCGATCATGTCTAGTCCCCAGCATGCGAAAGGCCAGGAAGCTAGGATGGTCTGAAGTTCTTGAGCCAACACGTGTATTTGTTTGGCAAAAAACTGACATCCTTCATAGCATCGGACGAGGTCTTCTGCGTCGGAGATGGCCGTGGGCAAATAAAAACTAGCTCGGAATGCCTTACCGACTAGGTTTCTCGAGGCCGCATGGTTGCCATAGGAACCAGAGTGAATTTCGAGAAGTAGCTTGACCCCTTCACCTTGGGTGATGCATTTCTGTAGTATCCCTTCCTTGTCACTTTTCCTCATCAAGTTGCCGTCTACCAGCACATAATGCTTGCTTCAGCGAATTAATTGTTCAGTTTCGGTCTTGTCAGCGGGTACTTCGGCACTGGTGAGGTACTTGATGAACTGCTCCCTCCAATCGGCGACCAGCGAAGGTACGGCAAACACCAATTGCTCGGCAGGGGGAACCTCTACAACTTCCTTTTCTTCTTTAATGGATGGCGCCAAAAGATCTTGAACGAAGACCCCCGGTGGAACCACGGCGTGAGAAGAACCTATTTTTGAAAGCTGGTTGGCAATCTGATTTTGATCTCGTACCACATGGTGGTATTCAATACCGTAGAACTTCCCTTCAAACCTCCTAATTTCGGCGCAGTATGCGTCCATCTTTTCACTGGAATAGGACCAGTCTTTGTTGAGCTAGGTGATAACCAGCGCAGAATCCCTGTACACCATGAGGTGCTTGACGCCGAGCTCAACTACTATACATTGATGTTAAGGGCGCCATCAAAGTACATCAACCAGTGCTCGAGGCAAGTGGCGGCAATGGGTTCTTGGATCTTGGTCCACTCAGCGATGAAATCAGCGAGCGCCTGTGACTTAATAGTAGGTCTGCTTTTGAATTCGATGGAGTAAGTTCCAAGCTCAACAACCCACTTTATGATACGGCCATTGGCCTCTTTGTTGCGGAGAATGTCCCGTAGAGGGAACTCGGTGACCACAGCGATCTTGTAGTATTCGAAGTAGTGTCGGAGCTTGCGCGATGTAATCAGAATTGCATATAACAGCTTTTGTATCTGAGGATAACGAGTTTTCGGCTCATTAAGTACTTCGCTGATAAAGTAGACCGGACGTTGCACCTTGTAAGCGTGCCCAGCTTCCTCGTGTTCAATGACGATAGCAGTGTTGATGACACGAAAAGTAGCGGTGATGTAGATCAGAAGAGTTTCATCTGGTCGTGGCGCAGTCATGATCGGAGGCCTTGTTAACAACTTAAGCTGCTCGAAAGCTGTGTCTACCTCTTCTGACCAGGAAAAACGCTTGAAAGCCTTGAGGAGTTTGAAGAAAGGTAGCCCTCTCTCACCAAGGCACGATATGAAGCGACTTAAGGCCGCCATGCAGCATGTAAGTTTCTGTATATCCTTGACACATGTTGGCCATTTCATATTGGTGATGGCGGAGACCTTGTCAGGATTAGGCTCGATGCCTCAAGCACTGACAATGTAGCCCATCAGTATACCGGATGGAACTCCAAAGATGCACTTTGAAGGGTTCAGCTCCCATCGGTACTTGTTCAAGTTGACGAAGGTTTCTTCGAGGTCAGTGATAAGGTTGTTAGCTATCTTGGTTTTGACGACCACATCATCGATGTAGGCTTCGATGTTGCACCCGATCTATTAGTCGAGGCACATCTGAATGGCCCTTTGATAGGTAGCCCCGACGTTCTTGAGTCCGAAGGACATAGTTTTGTAGCAGTATGCACCGAAAGGTGTAATGAACGACGTCTTTATCTGGTCTTCTTCCTTGAGGGAAATCTGATGATAGCCGGAGTAACAGTCAAGGAAGGAGAGTAGTTCATAGCCGGTGGTAGAGTCTACAACCTTGTCTATCCGAGGCAAGCCAAAGGGGTCTTTAGGGCAGTGTTTGTTAAGATCAGTATAATCAACGCACATTCTCCATTCTTTATTCTTTTTTCGAATGAGAAAAGGGTTTGCTAACCAATCTGGATGATACACTTCTTTTATAAACCCAGCAGCTAAGAGCCATTTTATTTCTACCCTAATAGCCTCCTTCTTGTCTGGCGTGAATCGGCGGAGTTTCTGCTTGATCAGTTTGGTGGTCGGCGAGACATTCAAGGAGTGCTCGATCTTCTCCCGTGGTACCCCCGGCATGTCTGAAGGTTTCCAAGCAAATACATGGGCGTTGGCACGTAGGAAGGAGACAAGCGCGCTTTCCTATTTGGGGTCAAGGTGAGCCCCAATCTTCATGGTCTTGGAGGCGTCGTCGAGGCCAAGGCCGACCTCCTTGATTTCCTTGGACTTAGCGGAGGCGCGGGGAAGCTCTAGCTCTAGAATCTCCATGTCATCGGTGGGTGCTATCTTGGCTTCGGCGACCACGCTAGCCATCTAGATGGAGAGGTCGGTGGCTTCGGCGAGAGCGAGACTCTCTGTCTCACAGGTGTAGGCAACGGAGAGGTTGGCCTGCAGAGCTAGGACTCCTGCAGGCGAAGGCATCTTCAACACCAGATATGCGTAGTGTGGTACGGCCATGAATTTGGCCAGAGTTGGCCGGCCAAGTATGGCGTGGTAGGCGGTGTCGAAGTCAGCGACGTAGAAGTTGATATGCTCGATGCGGTAGTTGCTTGTTGTGCCAAACTGTACTGGTAGGATTATCTCTCTAAGTGGTCTGGATGCCCTTCCAGGTACCACACCCTAGAAGGAGTCCGAGGGTGTGAGATCTGATATCGCGAGGCCCAACTCCCTTAGGGCCCCGACGAAGAGTAGGTTCAAAGCACTGCCACTGTCGACAAGGACTTTTCTGAAGAGCACCTTCTGGACGGTTGCGTCGAGGACGAGGGGGAAACACCCTATGTTGGGTATGTCTACCCACTGGTTGGCCCTACTGAAGGTGATGGGGACCTCGGACCATGGGCGATAGCTGGGGTCGGCGGTAGTTTCTTCTGAAGCGACGGCGAGCACTCGTCGGGTGGCGAGCTTCCGCTCCCTTCTACTCTCAGTGGAGGCGAGGCCCCCGAAGATGGTGGTGACCACCTTATCGTGGCCCTAAAAGGCATTGTTGTTGTTCCCCGGTGGTCGGCGGCCTCCGCCGTTGGTGTCATCGTCCAGCTTTTTGTCTTGGAACTCCTTGGCTAAACCGAGGCAGTCCTTCATCTTGTGTTTGGCATTCTTGTGGAGGGGGCACGGGCCATCGAGGATCTTCTTGTACTACTCATCGTAGTTGCGCTTGGCGCGTGGCTCATTGACATTACTGACAAAGTGGTCTAGCCAGCGGCGGTGATTCTGACTTGGCTTGGATCCTTCTAGCCGATAGCGGCCGATGTCCTGGTGGAAACTTCGTTCATCATAGCGGCGGTCGTTGTGGCGCCGGTTGTCAGGGCGGTCATCATAGCGGTGAGGCGGGCGATTGGTGCCCACATCTTCATTGAAACGTACTTCAGCTTCCTCCACGTCAGCGTACTGGTTGGCCATCGTGATCATCTCGCCGATGCCTATGGGTGGCTTGCGGTTGAACTTGGAACGGAGCTCGCGGTGATGAAGTCCCCGGACAAAGGTAGTGATGACCTCATCTTCTGTGATGTTGGGGATAGAATTCCTCATCTCGGAAAAGCACCTGACGTAGCTGCGGAGGAGCTCGGACGGCTTTTGGTTGATACAATTGAGATCATGCTTGGTGCTCGGCCACGTACATGTAGCCATGTAATTATTAGTGAAGACTTTCTTCAGCTCTTCCCAAGATCCTATGGAATCTAGGGCAAGGCTTGTAAACCAGCTCATGGCGGCTGGCATGAGCATGATGGGGAGATAATTCACCATGACGTTGGTGTCTCCTCTGGCGGCGCGGACAGTAGTGGCGTAAGCCTGTAGCCACTGAGTTGGGTTCATCTTTCCCTCGTAGGGCTCGACCCCGGTGATTTTAAAACCACAGGGCCACTGGAGTGTTCGGAGCGCCCTGGTGAAAGCTGGAGGACCTTCTGGGTTGTCGGTGTCATTGTTTGTAGCGTTGCCGGCAGCGATCGGCTCCAGAGCTGAGTCTAGATCACCGTACTCTCGCTCGTACTCCTGGCGGCGGCGTACTTCATCTTCATGGCGGCCGAAGCGACACTGCTCGATACACCATCGTGCATCTTGAAGGTTACTGAGGTGCACTCAAGCGTCCTGTTTGACCTCCTGGTCATGCTAGCGATGATGCTCGGCTTGGTGGCCCCCGGCTCCCCCCTAGAGAGGTAGTGACTAGTCGGCGAAATGGCTTCGACTAGGGCGGTGATTGGATCTAGGCATAGCTGATCGGCGAATGGTGCTGGTGGAGCACGAAGTTCTTTGATCCTCTTGGATCTCATTGACTTAATAGTGTGCCACTTTAAGCATAGCGGCGACCTTGGCAAGCTCGGGCATCTGTGGGAGGCGGGTGAGTTCGTTGGCGGCCACCGCCAGATTGGTGCTTGGAGTCTTGAAGACGTTGTGACCGTCAACGTGGAGAAAATCTTCGTCGAGGTTGCGATGGAGTGGCCTTCCTTGTGAGTCGAATTGGTTGTCGCGAGCAGCCTCGGCCATCGCAAGGGCGCACTCATTTTCGCGGCGCGTTCCTCATCGGTTTGGCTGTTCCGAGGGAGGCTGTCGATGCTGACATTGAAGATCGCGCCACCCCGGAAAGGCAGGAGAGGGGGTTGCTCGGTGAAGGTTTCGGTGAGGGTCTCGGTGGAGCCCTGGGACTCGAAGTCTAGATTTTCCTCCAAGATGGTTCGGAGGGATGCTCTGGGGCCTCGGCTTGCATGCAGCATGTTGACTGTTGGCGGGAGCTGATCGACGATCTGGTCGGCAAGAGGATGGGTATCCCCCACCTGGTCGGTGAATTTGCCCCTCAGGACGTGTTGGTATGTAGCAGCGGTGTTGTTGAGCCTATAGGGTAGGGCCGTAACCCCCAGAGCCTATTGAGCAGTTTCTGATAGATGCGTATGGCAGGGTGGTCAGCGCTGAACCATAGTGTCCAGAGCCGATTCGGCGATGGAGAGGCAATCAGCGAGCTTCAGACCGACCCGATCGATGGATACGATCAGATCATCATTGTTGATCTGCCTCCTCTGGTAGAGAGGAAGCGGGCGGCGAGTTGTCAATGAAGGCGACCTCGGAAGCGGTTCCAAGATCGGATCTACAGCCGCGGGAGCAGGGGTGGTCGGCGTAGAATGGATCTGCACCGGCTTGAGGAGCTCTCTGACTCCGTCAGCGTTGATGACCCATGAGATGGATCCGACCATGAAGATCTGGCCGGGCTACGGGAGGGACGAAGAGCCTGCAGAAAAAGCCATCTTGTTTGACAAGGAAATAGCACGCACACCCCTACCTGGCGCGCCAACTGTCGATAGAATATCATCGACAGTCCTCCGAGGGGTATCCCACGAAGGTAGATTGATCGGCAGAGGAGCGTGTGATCAAGAACAAGAAGGCAACAGAGACACATGAGTTATACAGGTTCAGGCCGTCAGTACAACGTAATACCTTACTCCTGTGGTCTGTTGGTTTATATTAGCTATCGTATGATATGCCGTGATTTTAGATGGGGTCCCTACCCGCCTTATATAGTCCAGGAGGCAGGGTTACAAGTCAGTTATATTTGAGAGATAACCGGAAAGTAATAATTGATTACAGGAATCTTGGGATCATACATATCCTAACAGATCTCATAGTATCTTCAGGATATCTTCCCGATGTCTTGCGGAAGGCGCCGAGCAGAGTCGTGCCCCATAAGGCTTCTTCTTGTGGGCTGGGCCACCCCTAGGGGCGCAGCCCATGTGGTCTGCCATGGGTATCCGGGGTCGTACACCCCACAACCCCCTTAATAGTACGGCCACAGGAAAAACAAAGTCCTTAGCTACTCTAAGTGTCACTCCAACTCCAATCGACACTTAGAACTAGTCCATCCTTAACCTTGTCATCCATCCTTTGAAAACCGAAACGATTTCCATCGTAGGGGCATTACCATCATGATAGCCCAATCGATCTCCATTACCGTGACCTAACTTAATTGCCTCTGCAAAGCACACATTAGTCACAGTAATCATGTATTGTCATTAATCACCGAAACCCAACTAGGGGCCTAGATGCTTTCAATCTCCCTCTTTTTGGTGATTGATGACAATACTACCTCGAGTATGTGAAAGAGGTGAGGTTTTTAACATCCTTGTTTCATATAAGCTTTTAGCAATAAGAACAAAAGAGTTAGTCAAGCTTATATGACCCAAGCCAACGTAATGTACTCCAAAGATATGAAATAAGCATGAGTACAAGAAATAAAGCTCATTTGCATCGAAGTAAAATGCGGAAGCAAATCAAATGAGCATAGCACAAGTGATATGCCATATAAATAATCCAAAGTAGAGAGCACGCATGTCATATATCATGATCACATAGATATCACTATCACATATATATAGTTCAATGCATGAAAGTAAATACACGATGAATGCATAATAGTGTATCACACATAAAACTCCAAATGTAATAGATAAGCTAATATAATAACTAAGCTCCCCCTAGATATGTCGCTCCCCCTAAGGCTAACATACTCAATCCCTCTCCCCCTTTGGCGTCAAACACCAAAACCTAAGGGTCGGTCGACGGGGCTGCAGCGGATGAGTCGGGCACTGAGGTGCGAGGAGCGAGCTAGAACTATGTGCCATCATCATCTGATCCTGAGCTCTGAGCTGTATGACCCTCTATAGCTGGAAGCGATGCTAAAGTGGTCTGGGTCGGATCTATAACTGGCGCGGCCTACTCTGATGATACCACTAATGAAGGGAGCATCTCTATAGTCCCGGTAATAGGTGCAACTGTGGAAGGACCTAGGACATGTAGCTCTGGCGGTGTCGGCTGCCCTATCAACTCACTAAATGAAGCACCAAGGCTCCTGGAAACTGGAGTGAGTACTGATGAACTCTCAGGTGGAGTAAAGCCCGTATGGAGAGGAGTGAACTGTGGGGCTGGTACTGGTGAAGCAAACCACTGGGCTACCTACTCTGTAGGTGATGGAAACTATGGCACTGGCAGTCCCTGACTCTGAAGCCCACTAGGCTATACAGATGGAGTCATAGAAGTGGTGGCAGGCTGACCAAGCTGGGGCGAAGACTATGGCGGTGGAGCCCCAATAGCTATCACAACATGCTGCATAAACCCAAGTAGCTGCTGCTGCTGTATAGCCTACTGCTGCTGGTGCATGGCCTGCTGCTACTGCTATATAGCCTGTTGCTGCTGCTGCTGCGTAGCTAGCTACTATCGCTGGAACTCGTCCTGCTGAGTCTAAAACTATGCAAATGTGGTAGCTGTCTCCTGAGCCTGGCGAACCTGATCCTATCTCATCCGCTCAAGTATAGCAAGTAGAGCGGGTTTGTCTGTGGTGCAGGTGGAGCCGAACTAGAGCTACTGGCCTCATGGTCATGTCACTGAGGAGGCATCCGAGGGATAGCCTGGTAGTCATCATCTGAGCTGTCGCTGCGGTCGCTCTCAACCATCCCCTCCTGCTGAGCATCTAGCTCCTCCTCCTTAGTAGCTGCTATGCCCCTGATAATATCATCCTGCTGAGCTACAGTCTCTGGCACCTCTGGACGATGGCGCGGCTGGCTGGGTGCAGTCGGTGTACTATGATGGATCATCTAACTCAGGTTGTATGTAGGGAACTCGGTAGTAGCACCACTATACTCTGCTAGCATCTCAGGCGGCCTCACTGTAACTGCCCTGTGAATGAGAAATGTGATCTAGTGAGCATAGGGCAATTGACAGTGACCTCTGAACCCCTCAGCAATAGTATCCTCCATCTCTGATAGAAGGAGATCCCAAATATCAAACACAATCTACTGCATGAGTGAGTTCAGTAGCCATAACTGTAAGTGAGTCAAGCCCTCGTGATACCCCATCCTCAGAATCAGGGTCCTCCTCATAATAGCATCTAGCACTCTGGCTATAGGAGTGAGATCACTGAGAGTCCTGGTCAACCCCTCACCAAAAGGCTCCTTGAAGCAGTGGCAGACTAGATCTGTAGGGGGTACCAAACCGCCATGAGGACGTCTAGGTGGCGCTATCTGTCCATAGCACACCTCATGTAGCCGGATGGGCTACTCCTGAAGCCTGAGTATCTCCTTGACCCTAGAACTCATTAGCCTGTAATCTCTGCCTGTGAATGCAAAGTGAATATATCTATGCTGTGGGTCAATCCAGAGAGTAGCATAGAACCGACGGACCCAAGATGGAACATATAAGCCTGTCTGTCCGAGAAGATCTGTTAGCCCTGGCAAGTAACATAGGTACTGGCGAATGTGCTCTCCGGCTGCTGCTACAATAGACTCAATGTTGCACACCCTCTGAGATCTGAATACAGCCCCACTGTTAAGATATGCTTTATAAAAATCCTCCTGGAGTGGTGTGTAGAAGCCCTCTGATGCACGCTCATCCCTCCTCGGCGGGAACCACTGCTCAAAGTCCACAAATCTGAGCTACTGCACCTACTTGGCCGTGGTGGCCCTCAGATCTAGATGTGTCACTAGAGGTGGACCCTGTGGTCTGGGCGGTGGACAAGAACTCCTCCGTTGTGTCTCTGCCCTCGACGTGACTGGAGCACGGGTACGACCAGAGTGGCGAAGCTATGGATGAGGTGCCTGCTCTATCTCCTCTACCTGCTCTCCCTCCTGAGCCTACTCTGTCTACTCTGCTGGGTGTGGCTCCTGCTGTGACTCCCACTGAGGCTGAGTCTCCGCTAAAACAAGCCACCGTCCTCCAACCATGGCTGTCCCAGCTAGATTGCCATAGCGACGCTCAACCTGCTTGACAGCTGCCCTCTGTGCTGGTGTAAGCTGATCTGCGATAACAACACCACTGCGAGCACCTCCTCTCTCAGCATGCTCTACAACCTCTACAACTGCGGCTGCTCTAGCTGTATCTGCATCTGGATACTTGTGCTTCTTTATCGCTATTTTCTTTGTCACCTTGCCTTTTGGATCTGTAGGCAGGCGAGGCGGACGCCTCGGATCCTCATCACCTGAACCACCTCTGGCGTTCTTCACACGAGCCATCTAACAAGAACTACTGCCTTTGACATAGATCAACTGCTAACTATCACTTCCGAGGCTTGGCCTTGATCCGTACTCATGAGCTTGGCCCCGAGTTGACTGACAACTGCAAATAGGACCTCAACGGCACCGACTCGCTACACAATAGAATAGACAGGATATACAAATAATTTTAATTATTCATCTAGAGATACAAAACCCTAAGAAAGCAAGCAATTGGGTACGAAATTGAAATGGGGGCTTGCTATCTAATGAACCGGCGATCCGAAAAGAAGAGGAACGTCACGCGGGGAACCACCAAATCGGCTAGGGTTAGGGTTTTGGCTCGACGAAAATCGGTGACCGAGCAATGCGATGAGGGCACTGGATGTGGCATTGATTCAGGGTAGGGCCAAGGTAGAGCTAGGGCTTGAGCATAGTGATGCTGCAGCACTGAAGCTTGGCTGCGGTGAGGGTGGAGCAGAGGGCATGGACTAGCGCGGCGCTGGCGGTCATGGTGGCGCGGGAGAGCTAGAGCATAGCAGGGCGGCACGCGGAGCGGAGGCGCAGGGAGGCTGGCATGGCGGCTCGGGCTATAGAGGCACGGCGCGACCATCTAGGCGTGGAGAGCGGCACTGCGGTGGCGTGAAGTCGCGGGCATGAAGCACGGCGGCTGGGGTGCAGGCACGGTGAAGTCAGCGCGGTGGGATGCAAGATAGGTTACGGCAGCGCTGCGATTATAAAGGGGTCCCCCGCAAGATAGAAAAGGAAACGAAGAAAGAAACTGGGCCCCACACGTTTCCTATTGACCGGACGCTCCGGTGGCAGCGACCGGACGCTGCCACCCAGCGTCCGGTCGATTCCAGTAAGGTCTAAAACCCCTGGAATCGTGTCCGGTCGAGCCAGAGTCTGGTGCAAGCTGTCTCCTTCGTCTTCGATTGACCGGACGTAGAGCCACCATCTGACCGGACGCTGGGGGAACACTATTTTAGCGTCCGGTCACTCCTTCTCGGCAGCAGTTCACCTCCTGTGAACTGACTGAACACTGGACTTCAAAGTCCGGTGCAGCGTCCGGTCACTCTTTCTTTAGCGAATCTCCAAAGTTCTTCGTGCTGCCTGTTCCCAATTAAGTCCCAACTCCAATAAGATCCAAATAAACACCAATTGGGACTGATATGAGTGACCTCTCTCAAACCCTCATGTTTTTCAAAAAGATTTTGCCTTAGGCTATAATTCTTTTTAAGAAAATAGGCAATAAGAGGGCAATTGAAGATAAACGACAAAGCAACATTCATGCATATGCAATGCAATACTTGAAAGTAAATCTAGTTGCTTGTCAAGTTTGATCCAAGGTTAAGCTTCTTCACATGCTTTACGGCAGTTATCTTAACCATGTTAGACAAGCCCCATATGCATTACCAAACATTAAAAATGTTGCATATTACAATGCAATGCAAGGGACAACACAAACTTATCTTTTAGTAAAGTTTCTAAAATCAAGAACATTGAGCTCATTCCCCAATCTACAAAATATTGCCTCATCTAGCGGTTTAGTGAAGATATCCGCCAATTGATCCTCGGTCCTTACACCTTCTAATGATATATCATTTTTAGCAACATGATCTCTTAGAAAGTGATGGTGGATATCTATGTGCTTGGTGCGAGAGTATTGAACCAGATTATTTGCAAGTTTTGCCGCACTTTCATTGTCGCACAAAAGAGGTACTTTTTCTAGAACTACACCATAGTCTAGCAAAGTTTGTTTCATGTAAAGTATTTGTGCACAACAAGCACCCGCGGTAATGTATTCCGCTTCGGCGATGGACAAAGCCACACTATTTTGTATCTTGGAGGACCAAGACACAAGTGATCTACCAAGCAAATGGCACCCTCTGGATGTGCTTTTTCTATCAACTTTGCACCCGGCATAATCCGAATCGGAATAGCCAATTAATTCAAATCTAGCTCCTTTGGGATACCAAAAGCAAATGCTTGGTGTGTGCTTAAGATACCTAAGGATTCTTTTTACGACAATTAAATGAGTTTCCTTAGGATTAGCTTGAAATCTAGCACACATACACACACTAAACATGATGTTGGGCCTAGATGCGGTTAAATATAATAAGCTACCAATAATAGAGCGGTAGAGAGTTTGATCAACCTTGTTACCTCCCTCATCTAGGTTGAGATGTCCATTAGTTGGCATTGGTGTCTTGATTGGCTTACATTCATCCATCTTGAATCTCTTGAGAAGATCATTTGTATATTTCTCTTGAGAGATGAAAATCCCTTCTCTCATTTGCTTGACTTGAAAACCAAGAAAGAATATAAGCTCTCCAATCATTGACATCTTGAACTCCTTCGACATCAATTCACCAAACTCTTTGCAAGAATCTTCATTTGATGATCCAAAGATGATATCATCAACATACACTTGACAAATGAAGATATGCCCATCAAGCTTCTTGATGAATAGTGTGGTGTTGACCTTCCCAATTGTGAAGCCCTTCTCAATGAAAAAGTCTTGAAGGCGCTCATACCAAGCTCTTGGGGCTTGCTTAAGCCCATATAATGCCTTGGACAACCTATAAACATGATTAGGATATCTAGGGTCTTCAAACCCAGGAGGTTGATCAACATAAACTAGTTCATTAATAAAGCCATTTAAAAATGCACTTTTCACATCCATTTGATAGAATTTCATTTCATAATGTGATGCATATGCAAGGAGGATACGAATGGCTTCTAGTCTTGCAACCGGTGCAAAGGTCTCTCCAAAATCCAAACCTTCAACTTGAGAGAACCCCTTTGTAGCTAGTCTTGCCTTGTTCCTAACAACAACACCTTGATCATCTTGCTTGTTTCAGAACACCCATTTTGTTCCAATGACTCTTGCACCTTTTGGTCGCTTTTCAAGAGTCCAAACTTCATTGCGGGTGAAGTTGTTCAACTCTTCATGCATAGCATTTATCCAATCCGGATCTTGAAGAGCTTCTTCTACCTTAGTAGGCTCAAAACAAGAGACAAAAGAGTGATGAGCAATAAACGAAGCAAGTTTTTGTGAGCAAGTCATTACACCCTTTGATGGACTCCCTATGATGAGATCTTGTGGATGATCTTGTAGTAGTGGTGTATTTCTTCTATTGACCACTTGAGGAGGAGGTTGTGGAGCATCAACATCTTATGCTTGTACCACCATTTGCTCATGGGAGACATGAGTGTCTTCATTTTCTACTCTCCCATCTTTTTCACCATCTTGTAGCATACTTAATGAAGAAGGTGGATCAATTACTTGTACATCATCTTCATCATCTTTAGGCTTGATGTCTACAACTAGAATGTTCTTCATAGCCTCCCTCAATGGTTCATCGCCTACATCATCAAGATTCTCATATGCTCCTTGGGAGCCGTTAGATTCATCAAATTCCACATCATATGTTTCTTCAACCAAGCCGGTGGCATGATTAAATACTCTATATGCTTTGGACTTTGATGAGTAACCAACAACAAAACCAATATCACAATATCTTTAAAACTTCCCTAGGTATTGTCGCTTCTTGTAGATGTAGCATTTGCAACCAAACACCCTAAAGAAGGAGACATCCGGCTTCTTCCCATTGAGCAACTCATAAGGTGTCTTGCCAAGGAACTTTTGAAGGAATAGGCGGTTGGATGCATAGCATACGATGTTGATAGCCTCCACCCATAGAGCTTCGGGGGTGTTGTACTCATCAAGCATTGTTCTTGCAAGAGTGATCAATGTCCGGTTCTTCCTCTCAACTACACCATTTTGTTGAGGAGTATATGTTGTGGAGACCTCATGTTTGATTCCAACTTGATCACAATAGGCTTCTATGTTTATGTTGTCAAATTCCTTCCCATTGTCACTTCTTATCCTCTTGAGCTTCACTTCAAATTCATTTTGTGCTCTCTTGGCAAACTTCTTGAAGCAAGATGCAACTTAGGATTTGCCATGAAGGAAGAATACCCATGTATACCTTGAATAGTCATCAACAATCACAAGACAATAAAGATTTCCTCCCAAACTCTTGTATGTGGTTGGTCTAAATAAATCCATGTGAAGGAGTTCTAGCACTCCTGTGGTTGACATGAAAGCTTTGGTTGGATGAGTATTTGCAACTTGCTTGCCGGCTTGACATGCACTACAAAGCTTGTCCTTTTCAAACTTCACATCCTTCAACCCTCTCACCAAATCATTCTTCATTAGCTTCTTGAGTGAGCTCATCCCAACATGAGCAAGTCTTCTATGCCATAGCCACCCAAGTGTTGTTTTGGTGAATAGGCAAGTCTTCAAGTTAGCATCTTCGAAGGTGAAGTCCACTAGATATAGGTTGTTGTATCTAAATCCTTTGAATATCACTTGATCATCATCCTTCTTAGATACAACAACTTCCTTCTTAGTAAATAAGCATTGGAAGCCAAGATCACATAATTGTCCAACAGATAGCAAGTTGAAGCTTAATGAAGCAACATATAGCACATTTGAGATAGAATGATCATTTGATATTGCCACTTTGCCCAATCCTTTAACCTTGCCCTTTGAGTTATCTCCAAATGTGATTCTTTCTTGTCCATCTACTTCTTCATCTAGTGAGGTAAACATACGAGGATCACCAGTCATATGTTGTGTGCAACCACTATCAATAACCCAATGACTTCCACCGGTCTTATAGTTCACCTACACACAAGAGATCAAGCTTTAGGAACCCAAACTTGTTGAGGGCCCTTCACCTTCTCAACAAGTGACATAGTGTCGGGTACCATAAAAGGGGTCCCCTAAGCGAAAACCAAAAAAATCGCTTAGACCCTGTCAAAATCGAAGCCAGGAGACAACTATTGGCTAGACCCCGGCCTCGTCCGAGGCCACCTACTCTCCGCCTCGCTAGAGGCCTCGCACGAGAGGCCTCGGACGGCCTACCGATTCTTCGTCTCGCTCGAGGCCGGCTCATAAGGCCTCGGACGGGAAACCGATTCTCTGTCTCGCCCGAGGCCCCACCCGAAAGGCCTCGGATGAGTTACCGATTCTCTGCCTCGCTCAAGGCCGGCTTAACAAACAACCCCGTCGCCTCTGCCTCGGCCGATCTCCCTGACCGAACGCCACGCCCAATCAATGCGACCAACCACCCCCACGACATCAGCCGGACGACGGCTCGACACAGTGGAGTGGCCGACGAGACACCAGTCACATCGAAGCCATGCCGTCCGAGACAGGATAGAGTAGGGGTTACCAGACGCTGTGCTCGGCACTGTGCCCACGACCGGCGCCCGCACTGCACTATACTACCTAACCCCTGCTCTAGGAACAACGCAGCGTGGGGAGTCAGGTCTAGGTCACTGTAGCCTCGGGATCAGTGTATAGGATCAACTGCTCCCTCCACGCCTCGGCAGTCTACCTCAGGGTCTCGGCAACCTTGGGATTCGTGCCCACCGAGCCACCATGATGGCTCGGCCTCGGCACCAACTGAGCCTCGGCACTTCGCGCGGTCAACACACAGCGACCGGCATGTCGCCCGCCAGGCCCTACATCAAGCTATCACTAGAGCTCCCACGTCGCACAGGATCGGATGTGACCGGCGCGTTGCTCCGGCACTTCAAGGGCAGGACCACTCCATCGACCATGCCGCCATAGTAACAGGCTATAGGGCTCGGACATGCCACCCCTATTCACACGACGTCTCGTAGCTAACACATGTATTCCCCCTGTCCCCCCTTCAACTATAAAAGGAAGGGACCAGGGCTGTTTCTAGAGAGGCCAACTCTCACGATCACACACACCCAGGCACATACGAGCTCACAAGATAAACGAACACACGCGGTAACGCGCACACTTCCCCGCTGCTTGAGACCCGCATCTCAAGCAACCCACACCGCTCCACGTAGAGACCTGGGACTATCTCCCTCTCTCGCCCTGCTTGTAACCCCCTACTACGAGCATTTTGGTGCAAGGAATACAAGATCGATCTCCTAGACTGGACGTAGGGCATCTATCACCCGGACCAGTATAAACCTTATGTCTCTTTGCATCACCATCTGGGATTAGGGGCACGCAGTACATTTTCACTAGTTGGTTGAGGACCCGTTGGTCCAAAACACTGATAGTTAGCGCGCCAGGTAGGGGTATCTGCGTGTCAGCTTCATCATCCCAACAAGTCCCAGATGGCAGACCCCGTACGACCACTCATCTCAGCATGGTGATCTGGTTCGGGAGCCTAGAGTTCATGTCTCTAGGATGTGAGTACGATATGGTACTCCTCACGCCCCGAGCCCCGCCGACCAAGGACGACATCACGCACCCGCAGCATAGGTGCAGATGGTGCCCGAGCGGCCGCTCTCGTCGCGCTCGCCAGGCACGACGCGAGCGTGGCCACCACGACACCACGCGAGCTCATGGTGATGCACCACGTTCTGCCGGCATCCCATGCCCAGCTGTTGGCACCAGGTCCCTGGTTGGGGACCTGTCTGGCCTAAGCCTGGATATGGGAAAAACGCCGGTGGCATGCGGCGATGCCCCATCATTTAGCTCTGCCCTACCGCCTCCTGAGGGGTTGACTTTGGTGGAGCAAAGCCTGGCGATGGCACCATCCCCGTACCCCTTCGGGTTGAGAAATTCCGCCACCACCTATGCTTCCGCCTATGCTTCTGCTTACGCAGAACCCTCATGACGCCACCAATGCTTTGCCCTTGACTTCGACACCACGACTTCGACCCACATCCACGCTGACTCCTCGGAGGATGACGAGGCGTGGGCTAGGGCGGACTTCTTCGGACTTTGCGACCCTGAAGCCATGCGCCGCTTCCTGGCCGCGAGCGACTACTGCTTCGGCTACTCCGACTCTGATGATCAAGGCACTTATGACCCCACTCGCGAGTGCTTCCACATCAGACTTGGGATGCCGAGAATGAGCGATGAGGATGAGGGGGCAGGCAACCATTCCCCGCTTCGTCGGGGAGCGGGCGAGGCCACACCTCCACGTGTTGTCTTGCCGACAGCACGGAATGAGAACCTAGCTCCCAGACAACTTCGACGCTCGGACCTAGAGTAGCACTGTGAGCTTTAGGCCAAGGTCAAACATGACCGACTCCTTCTGCAATAGCTTCAAGATACTCTCAAGCAGGAGCAGCGAGGTCACGATGATGGCGGAGGAGCCCGGCGGAGGGCCCACGATGTTCACCACCGCATCAACGATGACGAAGGGGGTGAGCAACCCCCAATCTTCAATTGCGCTAGCCAGAACATCATGGCTATGGCAATGCTAGTCTGAACAATGCCCAAGCCCTCTACCACTGAGGAGCGATAGGTCTGCGGTGAGCTCCAGGATCTCCTCGAGACCGCCGCGGTGCAGCAGGTCGAAAGTTCCGCCTCTCGACGGCGTGGTGGCGCCTCGGAACTTCCCACGGCACCGCCTCGGTAGGATAGGGAGGCCTCGGTTCGTCCCGAGCCCGCTCGGGCACCGACACTCAACAGGGTCCCCTTGCTGCACGACCGCCTCGGCAACCGACATGAGGCGCAGGACGACCATGAGGTGGTCAGCAGGCGATAGCGCCATGACAGCGAGGGGCCCACCTGAGGCTACCATGTGCACCGAGGTGGCTGCTACGACAGCGGGGAGGACCATAGTCCTTCTCCTGAGCCACCCGGTCCTCGAGTCTTTAGCAGAGCTATTCGCGTTGCTCATTTCCTGGCCCGGTTTTGGCAACAGGCCAACCTCACGAAGTACAGCGGCGAGACCAATCCCAAACTTTGGCTGGCCGATTACTGCCTAGCTTGTCAGCTAGGCAGTGCGGACGAGGACCTGCTCATCATCCGCAACCTCCCGTTGTTCCTGTCAGACTCAGCATGAGCCTGGCTCAAACACCTCCCTCCCTCGCAGATCCACGACTGGCGCGATTTGGTAAGGGTCTTCATCGGGAACTTTCAGGGCACATATGTGCGCCCTGGGAACTCCTGGGACCTCAAGAGTTGTCGCCAGGCACCGGATGAGTCTCTCCGAGACTTCATCCGGCGCTTCTCCAAGAAATGCACCGAGTTGCCAAGCGTCGGTGACTCGAAGATTGTCCAGGCTTTCCTCTCTGGCACCACCTGCCGAAACCTGGTCCAAGAGTTGGGCCAGAATGTGCCAACCTCGGTGGCCATGCTCCTCGACATTGCCACCAACTTTGCCTCGAGTGAAGAGGCCGTTGGGGACATCTTCCCCGACAACGACGCCAAGGGGAAGTGGAAGGACAAGGCCCCCGAGGCCTCGGCTCCCCACCTCCCCAAGAAAAAGAAGGGTCGCCAGGGGAAGCAGGAAGTCCTCGAGGCCAGCCTAGTCGCGGCTGCAGAGCGCAAGAATCCCCGAGGCCCCAGGGGCCCCAGGCTCTTCGACGATATGCTTAAGAAACCCTGCCCGTACCACCAGGGCCCGATGAAGCATGCCCTCGAGGAGTGCACCATGCTCCGGCGCTACTATGCCAAGCTCGGGCTCCCCGACGACAACGCCAAGAGAAAGGGTGCTGGCGATAGGGACAACGACAAGGACGATGGGTTCCCCGAGGTGCACAACGCCTTCATGATCTTCGGTGGGCCTTCAGCGTGCCTCATGGCACGCCAGCAAAAGAGGGAGCGCTGGGAGGTCTTCTCGGTAAAGGTGGCCGGCACAAGCTGACCCCGCCGTGGGAAGGACCATACATCGTCGCCCAAGTACTAAAGCCCGGAACCTACAAGCTAGCCAACAAGAAGGGTGAAATTCTCACCAACGCTTGGAACATAGAACAGCTACGTCGCTTTTACCCTTAAATTTCCAAGCATTGTATACATTGTATCTCGAAATACAATTAAGAAGCGTTCTTTAGTTGTCCTAATTTTCGAGAAACCCCCCAGGCCCATCAAGGGCCTCAGCGATACGATAACTTCATTAGGAAGACCCGGCTCCGCCTCTGCAGAGGTGCCCACTGCGGGGCTCAAACAAAATACGACTCTGCCTCTGCAGAACCGAGCCTCCCTTGGGGGCTAGAAGGGGGGACTCCCCCCTAGGTCCCACGCACCATTTTTTAGTCATTTTTCGAAAAAATTTCTATGCCAAACTCTCTAGCGTGCTCTAACAAATCGATTGTAAAAAACCTAAGGACCGAAAGACTGTCTTAAGGCCAAAAAGCTGGTTGAGTCACGAGATGGCCTATGCCTCTGGGCTACGGCACTCCCTCACCACTTTTGCCCTAGGAACAACTTAGGCTCCGAGGAAGTTTTTTGCGAATGATATGTTCAGAAACAAGATAGAGGGCAGAGGCTCGGAAATGCAATAAAGAAAAATGATTAAAGAAGCGTAGACGCATGATTACTTTAAAAAGGCCTCGACGGCCACCAGCATTATGGTAGGGTAACATAATCCCTAATCTAATTACATAGCCTCTTGGGCCCAGGTCAAGGCTCAGGGTCTCCAGCATCGGTGGACGGCGTAGGAGGGACCACCTCCTCTTCGAACAGCTTAGCCAGTGCCGCGCCAGGGCCCTCTGCCGCCTCCATCAGCTTCGCTACCTCCTCGTCGGCCTCCCCATCATCATCGGGTAGGACGTAGCCATCGTTGATGGCCTTGAGGTCGACGCCGATGTAGTGCGAGGCGATGATGGCCAGGGCGCGCTTAACGCCCGTGTGCAGCGCCCCTTGGAGTCGCTCATGCATTTGGCCGCTCAACGCAATCAGGCGGCTCCTGAGGGAGCTGCCTGACTGGACCCCCTCGACCTCCAGGGCCTCGCAGGCAGTACGGGCGGCACTCTTCAGCGTGTCGTGCTCCCCAATCTCGGTCTCGAGCACCGCCTGCACGGCGATAGAGGCCTCGGCTGCCCGAGTGACCTCCTTCCCCAACTCTGTGCCAAAAGAAACAGAATGGGGTTGAGCACAAAGGAAAACAAGCCAAATAGGGGCGGAAGCCTATGGGACTCACCCTCAGCCTTCTACTCCTAGTGTCGGGCCTCGACTCGAGAGGCCTCGGTTTCCTCCTTCCAGCGCTGGGCCTCGGCCCGAGAAGCCTCGGCCTTCTGCTTCAGGCGCTGGACCTCGACCTAGGAGGCCTTGGCCGCCCTGGAAGCCTCTTCCTCCAGCTCTACATCACACCAAGGAGTTAGGGGCCGAACACAAGAAAGACAAATAAAACAAG
The DNA here is from genome assembly GCF_019320115.1 of Miscanthus floridulus. NCBI lineage: Eukaryota > Viridiplantae > Streptophyta > Magnoliopsida > Poales > Poaceae > Miscanthus > Miscanthus floridulus. The sequence continues at coordinate 62,969,377 of NC_089588.1, read as the reverse complement.
GGGAATAAGACTCACCCTCGGCCTTTCCCCTCTAGACCACAGCCTCGGTCCGAGAAGCCTCAGCCGCCTTGAGGGCCTCATCTAAGGCACCTTTCGTCAGCTGGTGCGCACCCTGCTCCGTCCCCAGCTATACAGCAAGGGCCTTGACAGAGGCCGTGGCTTCCCTAGCCCGGGACCTAAAGGTGTCCCGATCACCGGCCACGCGGGTCAGCTCCTCCTCCAACTCCTTGACCCACGCCGCCAAGGGGATGACCTGCTCTTGAGCCGCCGCCACCACAGCCTTCATATCGGTACCGCATAGGTGGAGGTCCACCACCTCCATGCTCCACGCCGACAGAAGCTCGTTGGCACAAGCGAGCAGGTCCTTCTGCCACTAGAGCTGGTCCCAGATGTCCCTCTCTCACCGGAGAAAGACTGACTTCCCAAGGGACCGGGTCTCGAGCTCCTGGGTAAGCAGAACAGGGGTCATGCACTGCAAAAAAACTCAGAAAAAGACGACACCACATGAGAAAGGGAGACGCGTACCTAGGCGACCCCGGGCAGGTCGTCGGCCACGACGGACAGCGCTGTCCACAGCGACCGCTCCGCCAGCTGGCGGTATTGCTCGAAGGTGTCCCAGCGCCCCCTCGGCCGCGTCCTCAAGGGCGAATAGAGGCTCCCCCTCAGGGTCATCCCGGCTCCACCACAAGACACGCGGGTGCTCCCACCCACGGGGCTCAGGTTGCACCCGAACAAGGGCCGAGCTTCCCTCACCGGAGGCCGGAGTAGGCTGCTCCATGGTGCTGACCACCTCAGCATCTGCCCCCTCCCTCCCCCGGGAAGTATCACCGGAGGAGATCGAATGGACCTCCACTTCCTGGGCGCTCTCCTGCAACAATGGCAGGCCTTGGACCAGGGGTGGCACCGAGGCCTCCGCCGTCTTTATCTCCACTTCCCGGGCCACCAGCTTCGCTGCGGTCATGTCGGCCCGGGCCGCCCCGGCCTCGGTGGTCCTAGGGCTCCGGCCTCTGCCATCATGGCCTCAGTGGTCTTGGGGGCTCCGGCCCCCGCCAACGTGGCCTCGGTGGTCCTAGGCACCCCGGCCACCGTCGCCTCGGCCACGGAGGACCGGGGGGCCTCGACCTCGGTGGCCTCAGCGACCAAGGACGCCTCGGCCTCATCTGACCCACGGGCCTCGGCCTTGTGGTACGGAGGCGCTCCCTCCCCCACCTATGTCGGGGCCACCTCGACATCCTCTCCTTGGGCGACCGGCTCCTTCGGGCTAGCCCTCATCGACGTCGTGCCACGTTGCATAGCGGCTTGCGCCTCCACCACCCAGTGGGCGGTGGAGCTGGGGTTCACCTTGAGTGCCTTAAGTGGCGCCAAGGCGGGCACATCCGCAGGACACTTCTGGCTGAAGACAAGATACTTACGTGGTCAGCACGTGACCGAAGAACGAATAGAAAATCTTGCAACTCTGCCGAAAATACGCTTACCTCAAGCAGGGATGCAACCGCTTCAGCACGGCGACCCTCCTCTGCGAAGGCAGTGGCGGTGGTGGAGGCATGGCCTATGTATTTGCCGGTGCCGGCCGGTCCTCGACGGACCCTGGCACCCCCTCGGTCCTCCGAGGGGGCAGTTGCGTCGCCCCCGCCGCCACCTGCTCCACCTCTGCCGTCGAGCCCACCGGGCTGACGGCGCGCTTTCCCAACGCCCGCGCCTCGGGCGTGTCGGCCTCGGCCCCGGGGCAGGTGATCGCCGGCCCCGAGGCGTCTCCTCCTTCTCCTAGGAGCGCCGGCTGCTCGCCGATGCCCCAGGCGCCGTCTCCCCGACGTCAGGAAGATGGTCCAGGGGACCCCGCCCCACCTCGCTCTCGTCATCTCCATCTGAGGCATCCGTCGACAGAGACGACTCCACAGGGAGACTGTCCTACCTCTGTTGCCGACGGCACTTATCCAGTCCCTCGCGCACAAGGATCTTCCTCGTGTGCTTTGCCTCCTTGGTGTCCTTCCACTTCTTCTGTGCCTCGGCGTGTGCCCGGTTCACCGCCCGCTGCGCTGCGTCCTCGAGAACGGGCGGCAGGGAGGCTCACACGTCCCTCATCCCCTACCAGAATGGCAAACATGGGTAAGGCAACAAGCAACGGTGAGGAACGAGGAGGCCTCAGGGGCTGCAGTGGCGCGTGACTTACCAGGGAAAGGAACCCCCATGACGGACGCATCACGATGGGGTTCAGGCCACTGCTCCTCAGCTTCACCTCCACCGTTTCCCTCACCCGACGAAGAATCTCCTCATCGGAGAGGGCAGAGGTGGGCATCCGGATGCCCTCGATCAGCTCATCCGGCCTCATCTCGAACAGGCACCACCGCCGAGCCATCAGCGGCAGCACCCTCCGGCGGTGGAAGGCGGCCACGACCATAGCCGCCATAAGGCAACGGTTCTGCAGCCTCTCCAGCCCCTCTAGGAGCGGCTACACCTTGGGCTGATCCTCCCTCGGGATGCCATACTTCCACTTCTCCAGACAGCTCTCCATGATCTGCCCGGTGTAGGGGGAAGTCCACCATCGTCGTTGCGAAGGTAGAACCAGCTAGTGTACTAACGGCGATTGGTTGACACCAGCTGGGCCGGGATGTAAAGGTGTTGATGGTCTTGGCGCACTTGGAGAGTGTAGCTGCCGGCCCTCACTGCCTTCCTCATGCCCGACGTGCCCGTCAGCTTGGTGGTATGCCCTACCCGGAAAAGGTGGAGCCACAGCTCCCAGTGGGGAGCAACCCCAGGTACCCCTCGCAGACGGCGACGAAGATGGCTGCCTGTGCGATGGAGTTGGGGTTGAAGTTGTGGAGCTCCATGTTGTAGTAGTGCGGGAGTGCCTGCATGAATCGGTCTGCCGACAAGCCAAGGCCGCGCTCGTGAACGAACACGAAGCTCACGACGTAGCTGTCGTGTGGCCTCGGCTCCGGCTCGCCCGACGGAGCGATCCACTCCGGCCTATTGGGGTCGGTAACCGGACAGAGAAGGCCATCATCGACGAGTGACTGTAGCGTCTCCATGGTGACATCGGACTGATCCCAAGGGTCCGCCTCAATGACAACGGTGCCAGCCATGGGTGCGACGGAGAATACGACTACGACGGTGAGCCTCTCTCGCTCTCTCTACCTCGCCTCTCTCTCTCCTTCTCCCCGGTGCTCTCTGTTCTAGCAATGGCTCAAGGGTGGCAGGGGCAAACGCAGGCAAGGTAAGGGGGGGGGCGAGGCTTGTTGCGTATTTATGCAAGAGGGAGGCAAAATGGGCGGGCGATGAAATCGGGAAAGTTTCCCCCAGATCCGGCATAGTTAATCTAGATCCGATTTTATCGCCCACGTACCCACCTTTTCCTCATTAATCGTGAGGACAGTTATGTCCCATCTGCTAACATAGTGCCACGTTCAACCGCTACAGCGGTAGGCGCCGTTCCGCCTCCCTGAGAAAACTGCCTCAAAAGGTGCGCCTGCCGTTGTCGAGCCGATGGGCGGGAGAATATTCCCCACCCGAGTCCTTTCATACGAAGGAACTGGGCACCGAGCCCGTTATGGTCTAGGGGTTCGAAGGCTGGGCCCCCGAGGGTTTCGACAGTCGCCCCAGGGCAACAGAGTCAGGGACGACTACGGGCGAGCCCATACGGGGCTGAGACCCAAGCAAGCGAAACGCTTGGGATGCCCTAAGTCGTGTCTGAGACCAGCAAGGAAGTCTCCGAATGGGATCCCACCATAGGGAGGCACCGAGCCACTGGGGCCCATCTAGCGGCCACTGCACCCACTAGAGGAACCCTTTGGTACTCTTGGAGCGCGTCTCTGGACCGCTAGCCGACCCCTAGCGAATGAGGCATGGGCCTCCACTCGGACTTACCCGATAACAGCTCACTAGAAGTGCCACCGCTCGCACCCATCGAGGGTAGCCTGGCATATTCCACCCCTCCTTCCAAATGAAAAGGATGTGCGAGGGTCATACAAAAAGCCAGGGGAACCCCTGACGGCCCTCTCGCTCCATGTAGAGGCTAGGGGGCTCTCCTGCAACCTTGCTGAGACCCAGCAACCCAGGCTCACACCCGAGGGGGCTCGGCAAACAACCCCTCCTTCTGAATGAAAAGGATGCACGAGGGTCTTACGAAAAGCTAGGGGAACTCCTAACGGTCCTCTCGCTCCGTGCAGAGGCTAGGGGGCTCTTCCTGCAAATACGCCGAGACCCCGCGACCCAGGCTCACACCCGAGGGGGGCTCGGCAAACAAACCCTCATGCGCGAGGGGCGCACAAAAAGCCAGGGGAACTCCTGACCACCCTCTCGCTCCGAGCAGAGGCTCGGGGGCTCTTCCTGCAACTTTGCCAAGACCCAGCGACCTAGGCTCGCACTCGAGGGGGCTCGGCAAACAAACCCTCCATCCGAACGAAAAGGATGCGCGAGGGTCGTACAAAAAGCCAGGGGAACCCCCGACCGCCCTCTCGCTCCGTGCGGAGGCTCGGGGGCTCTTCCTACACCCAGGATGGAGACAAGCGACCCAAGCTCGCACTCGAAGACTCGGAAAAACATGATAAAGGGCATCGAGCCCGTTACGGTCCAGGGGTTCGAAGGCTGGGCCCCCGAGGGTTTCGACAGCCGCCCAGGGCAATAGAGTCAGGGATAACTATGGGCGAGCCCGCGCATGGCCGAGACCCGAGCAGGCGACTGCTTGGGATGCTCTAAGTCGTGTCCGAGACCGGCAGGGAAGTCTCCGAATGGGATCCCACCATAGGGAGGCACCGAGCCACCGGGGCCCAGCGAACGGCCCCGGCACCCACTAGAGAAGCCCTCTGGTACTCTTAGAGTGCATCTCTGGACCGCTAGCCGACCCCTATCGAATGGGGCACAGGCCTCCACTCGGACTTACCTGATAATAGCTCGTCGGAGGTGTCACTGCTCACGCCCACCGAGGGTAGCATGGCACCCTCCACCCCTCCTTCTGAACGAAAAGGATGCGTGAGGGCCGCACAAAAAAGATAGGGAAACCCCAGATAGCCCTCTTGCTCTGAGCAGAGGCTCGGGGGCTCTTCCTGCAACCAAACCGAGGCACAGCGACCCGAACTCGCGCTCATGGGCTCGGCAAACGCAATAAAACTCCCCGCACGACGTGAGAAAAGCCCCTGAAGGAATCAATCCATTCCTCCAGGGCCTCGGGGGCTACACCTAGTGGGTGCGCTCGCACGCACCCACCAAGGCCTCGAGTACAAAACACCATCCTGCCGGGAGCTGCCGCAAGTCGAGTCTCGACAAAACCTCGGGGAGAGTGCTCACACTCACCCTGAGGCTCGGGGGCTACTGTCGGGTACCATAAAAAGGGGTCCCCTAAGCGAAAACTGAAAAAATCGCTTAGACCCTGTCAAAATCGAAGCCAAGAGACAACTATTGGCTAGACCCCGGCCTCGTCCGAGGCCACCTACTCTCCGCCTCGCTAGAGGCCTCGCACGAGAGGCCTCGGACGGCCTACCGATTCTCCGTCTCGCTCGAGGCCGGCTCGTAAGGCCTCGGACGGGAAACCGATTCTCCGTCTCGCCCGAGGCCCCACCCAGAAGGCCTCGGATGAGTTATCGATTCTCCACCTCGCTCAAGGCCGGCTCGACAAACAACCTCGTCGCCTCTGCCTTGGCCAATCTCCCTGACAGAATGCCATGCCCAATCAATGTGACCAACCACTCCCATGACATTAGCCAGACGACGGCTCGACACAGCGGAGTGGCCGACGAGACACCAGTCACATCGAAGCCATGCCGTCCGAGACAGGACAGAGCAGGGGTTACCAGACGCTGTGCTCGGCACTATGCCCACGACCGGCGCCCGCACTGCACTATACTACCTAACCCCTGCTCCAGGAACAACGCGGCATGGGGAGTCAGGTCTGGGTCACTGTAGCCTTGGGATCAGTGTATAGGATCAACTGCTCCCTCCACGCCTCGGTAGTCTACCTCAGGGTCTCGGCAACCTTGGGATTCGCGCCCGCCGAGCCCCCACGATGGCTCGGCCTCGGCACCAACTGAGCCTCGGCACTTCGCGCGGTCAACACACAGCGACCGGCATGTCGCCCGCCAGGCCCTACGTCAAGCTATCACTAGAGCTCCCACGTCGCACAGGATTGGATGTGACCGGCGCGTCGCTCTGGCACTTCAAGGGCAGGACCACTCCATCGACCATGCCGCCATAGTAACAGGCTACAGGGCTCGGACATGCCACCCCTATTCACACGACGTCTCGTAGCTAACACATGTATTCCCCCTGTCCCCCCTTCAACTATAAAAGGAAGGGACCGGGGCTGTTTCTAGAGAGGCCAACTCTCATGATCACACACACCCAGGCACATACGAGCTCACAAGATAAACGAACACACGCGGTAACACACACACTTCCCTGCTACTTGAGACCCGCATCTCAAGCAACCCACACCGCTCCACGCAGAGACCTGGGACTATCTCCCTCTCTCGCCCTACTTGTAACCCCCTACTATGAGCATTTCGGTGCAAGGAATACAAGATCGATCTCACAGACTGGACATAGGGCATCTATCGCCCGAACCAGTATAAACCTTATGTCTCTTTGCATCACCATCTGGGATTAGGGGCATGCAGTACATTTTCACTAGTTGGTTGAGGACCCGTTGGTCCAAAACACCGACACATAGCAACCTAAATTTTCTTAGGCCTATTCTTGTTTGGTGGTCCTAAGAACATGACTTTCATCTTTCCACTAGAATCCTTTCTAAGCATGTAGTGAGCATTGAAGGCAAAAGGTCTAGCATGCTTGGGTAAGGGTTGTGGTGGTGGAGTTTGGCACTCATGAGCAAAGTGGCCTTCTTGTCCACACTCAAAACACTTCTTTGGCCTTGGCTTTTGTTGTTGTCGAGCCTGAGCCTTCTTCTCTTTGTTTGCCATGTACCCAATGCCACTTCTATCCATCTTCATGATGGTGTTCATTAGTAGCTCACTTTGAAGATACTTGCCTCTAGTGAACTTGCTCAATCCAATCTTGATATGCTCTTTCTCCAACTTGAGCTTCTTGTTCTCTTCCTTAAGAGCATCATTGTTTTTCTCTTCCTTGAGCTTCTCATTCTCAAGCATCAACTCACCATCATGATCAAGAGTTTCTAGCACAATAGTGTTGTGGCTTTTGATCTCCTCAAGATCTTTCTTGAGCTTTTCATTGTCATTCTTGAGCTTGACAAACTCATCATAATCATTGGCCTCAACCACTTGCTTGCCCTTTCTACTAGAACTTTGCTCAATACTCTCAATAATCAAATCATCACATGATGTAGCTATATTAATCTTAACAACATTGTTAGTAGCATCATGTGGCTCATTGGATAAATATTCTTGAGCAATAACAAGATTATCATGATTAATCTTAAGAGTAGTATATTCATCTTTTAGCATATTATGGCTAGTGATGAGCTCTTTATGCATCCTCTCAAGTTTACCATGTTTATCTTTAAGCTCTTTCTTAGAAGATTTGAGCTCCTTGAGTTTGGATGATATAGCTTCATTTGCTTCTCTAAGCTCAACACTAGCATTTTTGACTATATCACATTTAGCTAAAAGAGAATTATTTTTAGCTTCTAGCTTGTCATTCTTAGCTCTAGTCTTTATAATGATCTTGGAGTATTTATTTAGCAATTTAACAAGATCATCATAAGAAGGTGATTCATATTCATCATCATCACTATCGCTATCATCATTACTAGCATATTCATCACCACTACTTTCATCATCATTTGATACCTTGTGTTCACCCTTGGCCATAAGGCATAGGTGTGTAGAGGATGATGGCGATGGTGGCGGTGAAGATGATGAAGAGTTAATAACAATGGTGGCCTCCTTCTCATTGTCACTATCATCATCGGATGAGCCACTAGATAAATCAATGTCCGTGAGCCAATCACCGACGATGTATGCCTTTCCACTCTTCTTCTTATGGAAGTCTCTCTTCTTGCCATCTCTCTTCTTGTATGGCTTGTCTTTCTTATTTTCATCTTCATCACTTGAGTCATCTTTCTTGCCCTTGTTCTTGTTCTTGAACTTGTCTTTCTTGGGCTTTGTGCATTGATGAGATAGATGACCAAGTTCTCCACAATTATAGCAATCCATCTAGGAGATTGGCTTCCTTCTAGAGCTAGTGAAGAACTTCTTCTTCTTGCCATCGAACTTGATGCCACTCTTGTTTAGCTTCTTTAGCATCTTGGCAGTTTTTCTTACCATGAGAGCAAGGCTTGCATCATCAACTTCATCATCACTTGAGCTCTCATACTCAAGTCTTGCTTTGCCCTTCTCTTGACTAGCTTTGAATGCTAAGTCCTTGTCTTTCTTCTTGGTAGAGGATGAGCCATCTTGAGGTGTGATGTGCATGTACATCTCATGAGCATTGATCTTTCCCAAGATTTGTGTTGGTGTAGTGGTGGAAAGATCACCTTGATGAAGCACGGTCACAATATGCCCATATTTGTCAATGGGGAGGACACTCAAGATCTTTCTTACAACATCGGATGGTTGCATTTGAGTGAGTCCAAGCCCATTGACTTCCTCTACAAGAGCATTCAAACGTGAATACATCTCATTAGCACATTCTTTGGGAAGCATCTCAAAAGAGTTAAGCTTTTTCATGACAAGATGATAGCATTCCTCACGCTCACTCTTTGTTCCCTCATGGAGCGCACAAACGTCCGACCATAGTGCATGGGCGTCTTTGTGGTTCCTCACCCGATTGAACACATCTTTACAAAGGCCTCTAAATATGGTGTTTCTAGCCTTTGCATTCCATTTTTCGTAGTTCAACTCATCGCCTTGTGGGTGTGCGGCATCTCAAGGTTTTGGGAAGCCTTGTGAGGTGGCTCTAAGTATTCCAACATCTAGAGCTTCTAGATACGCCTCCATGCGGATTTTCCAATATGAAAAATCATCCCCCTCAAAGATAGGAGGAGGTCCATCCCCGTGAGACATCTTTCACTAGGCGGTTAAGCCTAAATACATGAGCACGAGGCTCCGATACCAATTGAAAGGATCAAGATGCCCAAGAGAGGGGTGAATTGGGCTAGTTCTAAATTTCTTTGCAATAATTAAACCCTACGGTTAGCCCAATTAACCCTTTGTGCCTAGAAAGTGTTTCTATTGAACTAACGCACAAAAGTTTAGCACCATAAGTTCCAATCCTACTCTAGCATGGCAATTCTAGGAATGTAAATGACAAGAATGGAATTGCTCAAAGTAAATGCTCAAAGTAAAGAGAGAAGGAGGAACGCGGCGATGTTTTGCCGAGGTATCGGAGAGTTGCCACTCCCCACTAGTCCTCGTTGGAGCACCCGTGCAAGGGTGTAGCTCCCCCTTGATCCGCGCAAGGATCAAGTGCTCTCTATGGGTTGATTCTTTGACTCTCCGTAGCGGTGAATCTCCCACAACCGCTCACAACTTGAGTTGGGCCATCCACAAGCTCTCCAGATGATCACCAAGCTCCCAATCACCACCAAGCCATCTAGGTGATGGCGATCACCAAGAGTAACAAGCATGAACTCTCACTTGACCACGACAAGCCTAATGAGAAGGTGGATGCTCAAGAAGTAATCATGTATTGTCATTAATCACCGAAACCCAACTAGGGGCTTAGATGCTTTCATATATCAAGGACATGCTCAAGAAGTTTGGAATGGATGATGCTAAAGCTATTAGTACACCAATGGGAATAAGTGGAAGCTTGGGTAGTGATGCCAGTGGTAACATGGTGGATCAAAAGATGTATCGGTCTATGATTAGAAGCCTACTCTATGTGACCGCATCAAAGCCGGATGTGATGTTTAGTGTATGCATGTGTGCTAGATTTCAAGCCTCACCAATAGAAAGTCATTTGAAGGCAACAAAGAGAATATTGAGGTACTTGAAGCATACACAAAATGTTGGATTATGGTATCCCAAAGGAGCAAGATTTGAGTTGATTGGATATTCGGACTCCGATTATGCGGGATGTAAAGTTGAGAGAAAGAGCACATCGGACACATGTCAACTATTGGGAAGATCACTTGTGTCTTGGTCATCAAAGAAGCAAAATAGGGTAGCACTTTCAATCGCTGAAGCGGAGTACATTTTGGATGGTAGTTGTTGTGCTCAATTACTTTGGATGAAGGCTACTTTGAGTGACTTTTGAATCAAATTCAAGCAAGTGCCATTGCTATGTGACAATGAGAGTGCCGTAAAGCTCACCAACAACCCGGTTCAACATTCAAGAACAAAGCATATTGATGTCCGCCATCATTTCATAAGAGATCACCAACAAAAAAGGGACATTTGCATTGAGAGTGTGGGCACCGAAGATCAACTTGCTGATATCTTCACCAAGCCACTTGATGAGAAGGGTTTTGCAAGCTAAGGAATGAATTGAACATACGTGACTTCTCCAATATGTGTTGATGCACCCCCCCCCATTATATGACATGCCTCTCCTTCGAGCAAAGCAAGGTAAAGTTGATTGACATGTCATCCATCCATTGCTAAGGACTTGTTTAGTGCATCTAGTCATTCCTATCATGTCCTAGGCTCATTCATGAAAATCAAATGAATTTGATGCTTGTATGGTACCACTATTGCTTGTATGTTTGAAATGATCTAGTGGTAGCATATGACATGTTTGTGGGCTTGTAAACCTAGTGTTTGATCTAGAAAAATAAGCTATAAGTGTTTAACTCAACATGGTACAAGATAACCCTTATTTAGAGGTGTGAAGAAGCTTGTCCTTGGATCAAACCAAGTTAAATGTCTTTTGCAAGTAATCTAGATTGAACCAAATTGGGAAAATTATCCTCATTTCACATGGTTTTACTCCAACCTATCTATAATTTGAGCTCACTTTTTGTGCTAATTGTTGACAAAGGGGGAGAGAAAATCACAAAGATAGTAAGATAGGAGGAGCAAACAAATGAAAACAAATGAAATGACATTGTAAGGGGATCAAATAAAAATGCACACAAGTGGGGGGAGCAAGCTCATAAACTTGTATGTTGTATTTGAATGTGCATTTCATATATTTGCTTGCATGGCAAAAGTTTTAAATTTCAATATCCATGTTTGTGTGGTGTATGCTAGTTATATGCTTGAATGGTAAAATAAAAAACTAGCATGCATAGGCTAAAGTAACTAGACTTATGTTCATCGTATGGAAACTAGACCCTTGCTTGTAATGTTGATCTCATGGGGTATTCTAGTTTTTGTGTATGTCTAGTTACTAATGGTGCTAAGGATGGTATATTGGTGCACTCCGATTGGTATCACGCTTCAAAGGTTCATCTCTTATACCTTAGCATCATTTGGTAGACATTGTCTCCTATATTTCCTATCTAAGCACATGTGCAAGCTACCATCCAAACTCTTAGCACATATGTAGGGGGAGCAATTGCTACCATTTGGGGTTCATGAAACTTGTCCATATCCTTTTACACATGGTAAATATACTTGGGCAAGCAACATGGATTCAATTGAATTTCAATTCATATCTTTGTGAAAGGGTTGTCATCAATTACCAAAAAGGGGGAGATTGAAAGCTCTAGTTTGGTTTTGGTGAATAGATGAAACCCTAAGTGCTAACCTAGTTTATCAAGTGATCATGAGATAGGTAGCACATTCCAAGTGGTGAAGCAAATGAAGATCATGACATGATGATGGTGATTCCATGGTGATGATCAAGTGCTTGGACTTGAAAAGAAGAAAGAGAAAAACAAAAGGCTCAAGGCAAAGGTATAAATTGTAGAAGCCATTTTGTTTTAGTGATCGAGACACTTAGTGAGTGTGATCACATTTAGGATCGATAGCCGTACTATTAAGAGGGGTGAAACTCGTATCAAAATGCGGTTATCAAAGTGCCACTAGATGCTCTAACTCATTGCATATGCATTTAGGATCTAGTGGAGTGCTAACACCCTTGAAAATATTTGTGAAAATATGCTAACATATGTGCACAAGGCGATACACTTGGTGGTTGGCACATTTGAGCAAAGGTTAGAAACTTCACCGGCAGAGTGTCCGCCCGTAGAGTGTGGACAGTCCGACGGTGCCACCGGCGTACTATACAGGAAAGATAGGGTTTCACAGAGCGTAACGGACATGTCCGGTGGATAAACCTAGGTGAACGGAGGTCACTGTAAGTGACCGGATGCTGGTCTCGGTAGGACCAGCGCGTCCGGTCAGTGGCAGCAGTGAGCGCGCTATTTCGGTCTCACGACCGGACGCTAGCGGGAGAAATGACCGGACGCTCAGGGGCTGAGTCCGGTTAGTATGACGTATGATGACATATGCGACGCACAGAGGAGACGTTGAGTGACCGAACGCTGGGTGAGTCCGGTCGGGCATGACCGGACGCGTACGGTCGTGATTTTTCGCTTCTAGATGCTTACTGGAAACAACCGGACGCTGAGGTCCAGCGTCCGGTTACTTCGAAGCAGCGCGTCCGGTCACAACTTAAATGTACTAATGACCGTTGAGATCGGGCGATCTGTGTTTGAAGCAGGGGACACGTGGCACACATCGCGCGACCGGACGCTGGGGTCCAGCGTCCGGTCGATCTGACCTGCGCGTCTGGTCATCCCATTTTTCAGTGGACTGAGGAACCAATGGCTCTATTTCATGGGGGCTTGTATTTAAGCCCCATGGCCGGCTCAAGCTCACTCTCTTAGCCATTTGCATTGACATAGCAACCTTGTGAGCTTAGCCAAAGCCCTCCCACTTATCTCCATCATTGATTCATCATCTTTGTGAGATTGGGAGAGAATCCAAGTGCATTGCTTGAGTGATTGCATCTAGAGGCACTTGGTATTCATGCTTTGCTGTGGGATTCACTTGTTACTCTTGGTGGTTGCCGCCACCTAGACGGCTTGGAGCAGCGAGGATCGTTGAGCGGTGGTTGGTGATTGTCTCCGGCTCCGATCGTGGTGATTGTGAGGGGTCTTGTGCCTTCCCCGGTGGAGCATCGAAATGTAACTCTAGTGAATTGCTCATGTCATTGAGTTATCTCACTTGTGGATAGGTGGTTTGCAACCCTTGTAGAGCTAAAGCAAGTTTGTATTTCGCTATTTGTTATACTAATCAAATTGCTCTAGTTGATTTGTAGATTTTTAAATAGGCTATTAACCCCCCTCTAGCCATATTAGGACCTTTCATGTGGGACCTTGCAGCGGTGAGGTTGGACGGAGGTGCGGTATGGTGAGGGGCTTGGATCAGCTGAGGAGGACACCACAGCCCGAGTGGGGAATTTTTTTTTTTGGAGGCTAGTCCGCTGACAGCGCAGGAGGGAGGCAGGACTGGGAGCGGCGTCCGACGGGACTGACGCCCATGGCTGAGCGTTTCCGTTTATTTTTTCCTAGCATGTCTATTGAGGATTATTGTGGAGATCTCGTTTGGGACCTCCGGTTAGAATATCTAAGATTTATTCTTTTAGCGAGATATATATTTGGCTGAAACCTTATTCTTGTTTTTAGGGTGGATGTGCCAAAATATATCTGTAGAAGTTTGATGCTTTGGGAACTTTACAGACCAAGCATGAAAATCAGGACTAATTTCTTTAGTTTTAATAGGTTAACACATCTGGATCTGGTACATGGGATCATTGCTGTTTCCTTTGCATGTTGTCTTTCTTGATGGCGTTTTCTGCTCGACTCGTCTGTTGCTCATCTTCAGTGGGGTAATATTCTTTCCCTTATGATACAGACTTTTGCTTGCAAAGTAAAGGCTGACATTATGCTTTGGTTCTGTGGATGTTTCCGAGAACTGCATAACCTTAACATGGAGTTCCATTTTGGGGGATCACCACACATTATTTGCAAGAGGGGTTCAGTCGGAGAACTTATGCTTCGACAAAGGATAGAAGGTGAGTTCCCCACTTTTTCCCTTGAACAACTCCAGACAATTTGTTGCTATGAAATATTACGGCCATGAGTAGAATCAATGATCATTGTGTAGATAGATTACCATCAAAGCAGATATGTAAATATTGTTCCTACAGGACTGAAATTTGGTTTGCTCTGGATGTTTCTGAAAAAATTTATGTCCCATTTATATCTGCTAAACAACCTCTCGAAGTGATGATAAATTATAAATATGATTCATGAAACCTATTTAAAGGACTGCTTAAGTTATATTGGCTTCACAAAGTTTGGTTATTCTAGATAAAAAATATAACACTAAGATTACTTTGGAGTGGACATTCCTATTTTTGAAAAATTGTCTCATGGACCATAAGCATAGAGCCTGTTTAAGTGATTCGCAAGGATGCCAGAATATGATATATTAAATCAGATGCTGAATGTCATATCTCACTCCAAACTTAAGCTTTGCTAATGCTAGCCGTCATCATGCAGTAATCTGCTAAGCAACGGCACTAAATCTAGCAGCATGAACACATGTATGACGCCCACAAGTGATGCTGAGGGATCTGCAATATGGGTGGTGCACAGATCGAAGACTCTGAATAAACCAATTTTGTGGACTGCAGAGATAGCAAGGTCACAATATTGCGGTCTGAGCCTTATCATTTTCACCAAAGCATCACCATGTCGTTAGAAAAATACTACAGCTTTTGTCTTTCACTAAACCATCATAATTTTGGCTGACAGTGGTTGTTCAATTCACAGTTATCCTAATCCTTGCTTTTTTCCCAGGTTGGTTCCGATAAGCTCTGTTTGTCTGAGTGAAATGCAATGATAACTTCAGTAGGGTTGCTCTGCTGAATATATTGCCAACGTAGTTTGTATGTCAGGTTTATACCATTTTATTTTTATCTCTATAATAGCTTCAACGGGTTCCTTTGCTGAACAGAGGTTGCTATGTAGGTTTGTATCGTTTTGTTTTATCTAAGTGTCCTGTAAGGGAAATGAATCAGCACGATTATGTTCAGATCAGTGTAGTTTGCCATTGTTTGAAACAGAAATGGCTTAACCAGGATTAGTAACAATCACCCGTGCAACTAGGCTTCTAAAAAGAATTCAGCCCTAATTCAACACAAATACATTCCAGCAATGGTACTTGTTCCATTGCCACGTTTTTTTTTTTTTTTGCTTAAGTATCAACTTGGATACTGTTTTCCTGGAAAATCGTAAGGGTTGTTCACACTTGCAAAAGTTTGCTCTCTCTCTTTTAGAACTGAAATGAGAAATATTGTGAGATCATGTGAAGTGCAGCGTCATATGATGATCTCAAAGAACTTTCCTCTCTTTTTTTTATCTTGAGCAGATCGAACAAGGTTGCAGTCCCCTATATCTAAGTAGTCAACGAACACACATATCGAAGTAGAAGCGCACACATCTCAAAGTAGAAGCTGACGAAAAAAAAAACTTGGGTGCCAGCACAAAAATCACCGGGAAAATATATAGTCAAAGTGTAAATTTCTTGATCCCGTTATAACGCACGGGCATTAGCTAGTTTTCAATAAATTCCAATCTTAGTAGAAGATATCTGTTATTTCGTAGCCTCTGGTTGTGCTTTTAGCCGGATTGTTATATAAACTATCACGTTGACAAACTAAATACCCAAGCTCCAAATTTATCTTTCATTTTTAAGTGAATATTCATCTATCAATCTGTGCATGCGTGAGGTCAATGTCACCTCTCTTTTTTTTCCTTTTAACGGTGTCTTTCTGTCCACAGTTTTTGAACCAAATCTGCCAAAGATTCACCAAAAAGAAAGAAGCCAATCGGTGGCAAAGATGAGGACTCTCTGAAAGTATCTAGCTCCCTAGTTGGGTTTCGGTGATTAATGATGACATGAGATTACTATGACTAACGTGTGTTTTGCACAGGCAATTTAAGTTAGGTCATGGTAATGAAAATTGATTAGGCAATCATGGTTGTCATGCCCCTGTCGATGAAAATCGTTTCGGTTTTCAAATGATGGACGACAAGGTAAGGACGGACTAGTTCTAAGTGTCATTTGGTGTTGGAGAGACACTTAGAGTAGTTTAGGACTTTGTTTTTCCTTTGGCCGTACTATTAAGAGGATATGGACTAGTAGCTTGACCTAGATGAGTCTAGTGGGTTAGGTGTGGTGTACACTCGTCAAACCTAACACTAGGTAGCTCAGGAATAGCCCTAAGATCAATTGGAGTCAACTTCATTCATATAGGATTTCGATTTGTAAGTGAATGGAGGGTCAAGACTGACCGGACGCTGGTCTGGTTGTGACCGGGCATTGGAGAGTGAGTCCGGTTAGTTCATTTGATCAACTGCAGTCGTCTGGTACTGACCGGACGCTGAGTAGAGGAGCACCGGACGCTGGGGTGCCTGCGTCCGGTCCACTCCAGAGAGGTTCTAGAAAGGCTTTTTTTGACCGGGCGCATCTGGTGGGTGCTGACCGGTAATGGCTTTCTCTGACACAGTGACGGGTACAACTAACTGGAGCGTCCAGTCACCTTGATCGGAACATCCGGTCAACCCGCAGAGTGATGACTCAGCCTTCAAACGTTATGTTTTGAATGAGGGGATATAAATACTTACTTCACTCATCCATGTGAGGTCTCTTGCCCATTTGTTCAGCTGAGAAACACCTTTGAAGTGCAAGGGAGAGCAAGAGTCTAGTGAGGTGATTGAGATTTGATAATCCAAGATTAAAGAACTCATTAGTGCATAGGGAGTAGCAATTGTGCATCCACCTTTATCATTAGGCTTGTCTTGGTCAAATGAGAGTTTGTGCTTGTTACTCTTGGTGATCGCCATCACCTAGACGGCTCGGTGGTGATTATGAGCTTGGTGATCATCCGACGGAGGTTGTGGATGACCCAAGTCAAGTTGTGAGCGATTCACCGCGACGGAGTGTCAAAGAATCAGCCCGTAGAGAGCACTTGATCCTTGCGTAGATCAAGGGGGAGCTATACCCTTGCGTGGGTGCTCCAACGAGGACTAATGGGAAGTGGCGACTCTCCGATACCCCGGAAAAACAATGCCGTGTTTCTTTCCCTCTCTTTACATTGAGCATTTACATTTGAGCAATTCATTTCATGTCTTTACATTTCTAGAATTGTCATGCTAGAGTAGGATTGGAACCTAGGGTGCAAAACTTTTATACGGGAGAACAATACAAAAACATTCTAGACACAAGGGGTGAAATGGGCTAAGTGTAGAGCTTAATTATTACAAAAATTAAGAATTAGCCTAATTCACCTACTCCCTTTTGGACATCTTAATGCTTTCACTCTCGATTGAAGAACAAGGATATTGTAGGAGGATAAAAAGAGAACCAAACTGTACGGACTGACCACATTCTTATGTTTCTGCGGCTCAAAATTCCCCAGTAGCCAGTATGGAACATCACTTGTGCAAAGGTTCCACATGGTTGTCACACACATATATATGGATATGCACGAATCACAGATAGATACAAAGTTAGAAGTGAACCAGTTGACGTGTATCGACACACTGTTGCCTTGAATAGATCACTATGGCATATTCTCTTTTCTAAAAGCTGGATCGAATTAGGTCAGGATAGGTGTGTGCTTAGCACAGTTTCCACTTGGTGCGTGGTGACCCCACTGTTAGAACTATTACTATCAACCACCTAGAGTGCACTTGCCAATGACAGGTAGGCGTAACCCTATGATTGTAAAATATTGCCCACAAATTTTGTTTTATCAGAGAAAGCTAAAATTGGTGAAGTATATATGTTCACTTCGATTGTACCCCGTTCCAAATTATAAGTTATTTTAGCTTTTTTAGATATATATTTTTACTATATATATAGACATAATGTAAATCTATATGCATAATAAAAACCATGTATCTAAAAAGAGCCTGAACGACTTACAATTTGAAATATAGGAAGTATATTCTAACTCAAATTGTGAACATACATTAAGTAAGAATTTAAGTTCAGAACTTCCATATTAGCCATGTACTCAATCTGGAACTGTGAATATCACTTATCCTTGCTCCCCGTACCATCAATATCACTTATATATCCAAGTCCATGGTGCTATTAGTTCACAAAAAGTAGGGGCCTTAATTTGAGGGCTCTTGCTCAAGAATTCTTTAAATCATTATTTGGAGAGTCCTTTGAATAAAAACTGATCTCTATATCTTTTCACACTCCAACAACTTCTATATCATGTGTGCACTCTAGAGAGCCAATCCCTCTTTTCAACATTAACTAGCGAGAAATCCAAAAGAGATGATAGCTATATTTGAAGATCTAATTAAATAAAACTATTGGAGGATATTTTTATCAAAATCTTTATTCTTATTAATTAGAAAAAATATAAAAAGACTATTGGAGTTGCTCTTAGGTTAGGCTTCGTCGACCCCTGTGAAATCTGTAGGGGGCCGCTGTCACCAGAAGACATGCTACTTTGTTCTGTAAACATCAGAGAATAAAGACTAAGAAACCACAAAAGTATCGAATACGAGAGGCACAAATTAACAAAACTCGTCTGCATTTGGATATCACAATTTGCAATTCCAGAAAACCTACAGGCAACTGATATAAAAGGGAAAAAAAAGAGTAAAAGCAAAATTTGATCAACATCATCGCCTGTTTTTAAATATTCACTTGCTGGAAGTCCTACGTTGTACAATGGAAAAGGCCACACAGCAACAACATTCCTCGAGCAACAGAAAACCAAAAACATTACAAGTATCTTTACTTGTTGTTGCTCTTGTTCTCTTGCTCTTGGCCTCTCCCGTCAGCTTTTGCAAAGAAGAGGAGAAGACCTCCCTCGCGTTCCTCGATGGTCTCTCTCAGGCCTCTGCCCTCAACACTTCATGGAAAAATGACACAAATTGCTGTTTGTGGGAGGGCGTTACTTGCAATGAGGATGGGGCTGTCATGCATATCTCTCTGGCTTCTGTGGGCCTTGAGGGGCACATAACACCCTCACTTGGCAATCTCACCGGCTTGTTGAGGCTCAACCTGTCCGGCCACTTACTCTCCGGTGAACTCCCACCGGAGCTGCTGTGGTCTAGCTGCATCGTCGTCCTCGGTGCTAGCTTCAACAAGCTCAATGGAGAGTTCCACAAGCTGCCATCCACCCATGAACTGGCAATGAAGGTAAGCCCTTGTTTAGTTTCTCCCAAACTCCCAACTTTGGCACTATACAAAAAGAAGATTCCCCGTCACATCAAACTTACGGTACATGTATGGAATACTAAAAGTAGACGAAATTAAAAACTAATTGCACAGTTTGGTTGTATTTTGCGAGACGAACATTTTGAGCCTAATTAGTCAACGGTTGGACAATTATTACCAAATACAAACGAAATGCTACAGTAGCGCTACAGTGCGCTTTGCCAACTTTGTACATTCAAAGTTTGTCAACTAAACAAGGCCTAATCAACATCTCAAGCAACTTTTTCACAGGATATTTTCCATCTGACACACTAGATGGCATGAAGAATCTGGCCAGTCTCAACATGAGTAACGATAGCTTTACCGGGAAATTTCCTAGCACGGTTTGTGTTGACAAGCCGTTCTTTGTTTTGCTTGATCTCAGTTACAACCATTTTCATGGTGGCATACCGCCAGAGCTTGGCAACTGCCCTGTGCTGAGAGTGCTTAAGGCTGGACAAAACCAGTTTAGTGGGACACTCCTCTGTGAGCTTTTGAATGTCACCTCATTAGAGCACCTCTCATTGCCTAATAGCCATTTGCAAGGCAAACTTGATCCTGAGCTTGTAGTAAAACTCAGCAAATTAGTTATCCTTGACCTTGCCGGGAATTGGCTAAATGGCGAAATCCCAGATTCTATTGGGCAGCTCAAGATGCTGGAGGAGCTTCACTTAGACTATAACAACATGTCTGGAGAGCTTCCATCATCTTTGAGTAATTGTTCAAATCTCACAATCTTCATCCTTGTTGGCCCACAGGATCACCGGCTCAGTGAGTGAATCACTCACCAGTCTTGTCTAGCACCCGCTAGTGCTGCCGAGCAGCCACTAGCCATGCCGACCACGAACAGACGTTGTCCGACCACACACTATGGCCAGAGATAGAAGAAGAGGGAGAACAGAGCATGCACACACAATACAAGACACCAGCATTGGCCGAAGTCATGTCTGTGAGATGGCAAATCTGAACTCTCTTTACTGAGTTGCCGTGGTATCCTATTTATACAACTCTATCCTTCTAGTCCTAGTATAGCTGTCATGCTGCTACAGGAACTAGATAACATACAGGGCTGACTCTGCGCCGGCCACTACATGTGCCTACAGTGCTGCAGGTGAGCCGTACGGCGCCTGCACCTGCAGTGCTACAGTATCACAGCAGGGGGCCAGTTCGACGCCGCCTTCCCTTGCTGTGTTCACACAAGGAAAGCAGTAGTTTATTCTAACAATTCTTCCCCTAAACCTACTGCTATTCATTGTACCCCCTCTATGCCGATCATCTCCTTCAGCTCCGTGAGTCGAAGTCGTCCGAGCGGTTTGGTGAGGACGTCCGCGAGTTGCCGACCAGTTTCGACGAACTCGATGACGATCTGCCCTCCATCGATACAGTCCCTAAGGAAGTGGAACTTCACGTCGATGTGTTTATCTGGTCATGCAGAATCGGATTCTTCACGAGGGCGATGGCGGGCTGGTTGTCGGGTGAGCTTCCACGCCGATCAGCTCGCCCAGCAGCCGGCGTAGACACACAACTTGGCACGCCGCCGTGGCCGCTGCTACATACTCTGCCTCGCACGTAGATAGCGCGCACCACCTTCTGTTTTAGCGATAGCCATGAAATTGGGGCCGACCCGAGGAAGACGAGCACGCCAGAGGTGCTCCGTCGCTCGTCGATGTCCCCCGCCATGTCTGCATCGCTAAACACAGTGAGCTGCAGCCTACTCTCGCCGGTCTTTGGGAAGATGATCCCATGATCTACTGTCCCATTGACGTAGCGCAGTAGCCGCTTCACCGTAGCCTAGTGATCCTCTCTGGGATCCTCCATGAAGCGACTGACGTAGCCCATGACGAACACAATGTCCGGCCTCGTGTGGACTAGGTAGCGTAGACCACCGACGATGCTCCGGTAGAGTGTTGCATCCACCTTCGCCGCGGTACTGGCCTTTGTCAGCTTCAGCCGCTCCTCCATCAGAGTCACGCATGGCTTGCACTCAACCATGCCGCTCCTCTCCAACAGCTTGGAGGCATACGCGCTCTGATCGAGCATGAGTTCCTCCTTCCCCTGTCTCACCTCGATGCCGAGGTAGTAGGAGAGTGCGATGAGATCAATCATTCGAAAATGAGCCGCCATCTCACGCTTGAAACCGTTGATATCCTCCGTGCGCGCGCCGGTGATGATCAAGTCATCCACATACACGCCGACGACGAGCTCCTTCTTCCCCCATCGCCGCGTATAGAGCGCGTGCTCGGTTGCGCACCGTTGAAACCCAAGCTCAGTGATGTCATCAGGAGGTGAGGCGAACTCGATCGGCGTTGATGGAGTTCCCTATTCCGCCAGAGTGCTTGGCATAGCACCTTGAGTGCTCGGCACTACTTCTAGACAGCTCGTCATAACTCCTGCAGTGTTCGGCCACACTGTAGGAGTGTCCTGCCTCAGTCTTAGAGTGGTCGACACCACTGTAAGACATCTTGGCTCCGCCACGGGAGTGCTCGGCACCCGTCCTGGAGTGGTCGCCACCACTGCAGAACCTCTCGGCACCACTCCTGGCGTGCTCGGCATCCCTCCAGGCGTGCACGACACTCCTCCCGGAGTGCTCGGCATCCCTCCCGAAGTGCTCGGCACTGCCCCAGGAGTGCTCGACTCTACCGCCGGAGTGCTCGACGCTCCTCCCGGAGTGCTCAACACCTGTTCCCCAGTGTCTCCACCACCGTGGATGACCAAGTACTCGACGACAAAGGTGCTGGTGAAGCCTCCTGCTTCCCCCGTGCTCGGACTATTCCAGTCCCAAGCCGCCTCCTCATCAAACACGACATCGCGCGAGACAAGGACCTTGTCTCCGTGTGGGTCATAGAGCCGGTACGCCTTGGTACCCTCCGCGTAGCCCAGGAACACCATCGGTGTGCTCCTTGAAAGGATCAAGATGCCCAAGAGGGGGGTGAATTGGGCTAATTCTAAATTTTCTTTCAATAATTAAATCCTACGGTTAGCCCAATTAACCCCTTGTGCCTAGAAAAGTGTTTCTATTAATCTAACGCACAAAGGACTTGGAACCTATGTTCCAAACTTACTCTAGCATGGCAATTCTATGAATGTAAGAATAAGTATTGAATTGCTTAAAGTAAATGCTCAAAGTAAATAGAGAGAGAGGAACGCGGCGATGTTTTGCCGAGGTATCGGAGAGTCGCCACTCCCCACTAGTCCTCGTTGGAGCACCCACGCAAGGGTGTAGCTCCCCCTTGATCCACGCAAGGATCAAGTGCTCTCTATGGGTTGATTCTTCGACACTCCATCACGGTGAATCACCCACAACCGCTCACAACTTGAGTTGGGTCACCCACAAGCTCCGCCGGGTGATCACCAAGCTCCCAATCACCACCAAGCCGTCTAGGTGATGGCGATCACCAAGAGTAACAAGCACGAACTCTCACTTGACCACGCGAAGCCTAATGAGAACGGTGGATGCACACTTTGCTACTCTTGATTCACTAATGAGGCTACTCTCTTGGATTCTCAAATCGCAATCACCTCACTAGGACCTTGCTCTTCTTGGCACTCACAAACGTGTTTCTCAGCCGTTGGAATGAGCAAAAGTGACTCCACACATGAGTGGAGCTTCTATTTATAAGGCAGCCTGAAAAACGAACCGTTATGTGCCTCTGTGGGGTGACCAGACGCTCCGGTCATGTTGACCGGACGCTCCGGTCAGTTCAACCTGCACACCAGTGTTTAAGTGTTGACCAGACGCTGGCAGGGTCCGGTCACCATTGACCGAACGCGTCCGGTCGCATTAAACCCTCACTGGAACCTTACTGTACTCGACCGGACGCTGAACCCTCAGGGTCCGGTCAGTACTGACCGGACGCGTCCGATAGTAGATTTTCATCTTTGGAACCTTACTGGAGTCGACCAGACGCTGGCCCTCAGCGTCCGGTCACTTGACCTCTCCAGCGTCCGGTCAAACCAGGCGTGTTCACCTCAGTCAAATGAACTGACCGGACCCTGCGGCCAGCGTC
The DNA here is from genome assembly GCF_019320115.1 of Miscanthus floridulus. Classification (NCBI taxonomy): domain Eukaryota; kingdom Viridiplantae; phylum Streptophyta; class Magnoliopsida; order Poales; family Poaceae; genus Miscanthus; species Miscanthus floridulus. The sequence goes on along the minus strand of NC_089588.1, from coordinate 62,946,276 downwards.
CGGTCGCACTGGAGCCAGCGTCCGGTCAGTATTTGACCCTCCATTCACTTCCAACTCACGATCATATGTGAATGAAGTTTGCTCCATAAGATCTAAGGGCTTTGTTGGAGCTACCTAGAGCTAGACTTAGCAAGTGTGCACCACACCTAACTCACTAGACTCATCTAGGTCAAGCTACCCGTTCATACCCCCTTAATAGTATGGCCAAAGGAAAAACAAAGTCCTAAACTACTCTAGGTGTCTCTCCAACTCCAATCGACACTTAGAACTAGTCATCCTTAACCTTGTCGTCCATCCTTTGAAAACCGAAATGATTTCCATCATAGGGGCATGACATCCATGATTGCCCAATTGATCTCCATTACTATGACCTAACTTAATTGCCTCTGCAAAACACACGTTAGTCATAGTAATCTTGTATTGTCATTTATCACCAAAACCCAACTATGGGCCTAGATGCTTTCAATCTCCCCCTTTTTGGTGATTGATGACAATACCACCTCGAGTATGTGAAAGAGTGAGGTTTTTGACATGCTTGGTTCATATAAGCTTTTGTCAATAAGAACAAGAGAGTTAGGCAAGCTTATATGACCCAAGCTAACACAATGTACTCAAAAGATATGAATTAAGCATGAGTACAAGTAACAAAGCTCATTTGCATCGGAGTATAAACGCGGAAGCAAAGCAAATGAGCATGACACAAGTGATATGACATATAAATAATCTAAAATAGAGAGCACACATGTCATATATCACAATCACGTGGTTATCACTATCACATAGACATAGTTTAATGCATGAAGTTAAAACCACGAGTGCATAATAGTAATAGTGTATCACACAAATAAAACTCCAAATGTATATAATAAGCTAATAATAGATAACTAGCTCCCCCTACATGTCGCTCCCCCTGAGTCTACATACTCGAACCCTCTCCCCCTTTGGCGTCAAACACCAAAACCTAAGGGTCGGTCGGCGGGGCTGCAGCGGACGAGTCGGGCGCTGAAGTACGAGGAGCAAGCTAGAACTGAGCGCCATCATCATCTGACCCTAAGCTCTGTACTGACTAACCCTCTATGGCTGGAAGCGTCGCTGAAGCGGTCTGGGTCTGAGCTAGGGTAGGTGCAGCCTGTGATGCTGCTGGTATGTCTATCGTAGGATCAGAAGATGCAACAGAAGAAGGGAGCCTCTGAGTAGTCACGGCGACGGGAGCTGCTGTAGAAGGACCTGGGGCATACATATGTGGCGGTGTAGGCATCCCTGTCAGCTCGCTGAAAGATGCTCCAAGACTCCTGGAGACTGACGTGTCAGGCACAAATAGCGAGGATGACTGATCCGGTGTGAAGCCCGTCTGAAATGGTGTGAACTGCGGGGCTACCACTGGTGAGGCTAACCACTGGGACACATGTACAGTAGGTGAGGCAAACTAAGCTGGAGGCTGTCCCTCACTCTGAAGCCCACTGGGCTGTACTGCTAGAGTCGTCGTAGTGGTGGTAGGCTGAGCAAGCTGGGGTGAAGGCTATGGCTGTGGAGCCCCAAGAGCTGTCACTACATGCTGCATGAGTAACTGCTGCCGATGCATCTGTTGCTGCTGCTACTGGAGGACCTGCTGCTATCACTAGAACTCGTCCTAATGAGCCTAAAACTGTGCAAAGTTGGCAACGGTCTCCTGAGCCTGTCGTGCCTGATCCTGCTGCATCCGCTCAAGAATAGCAATGAGAGCGGGGTCCGTCTGCGGTGCAGGTGGAGCTGACCTGGAACTGCTAACCTCATGGTCATGTCTGTGTGGAGGCATCTGAGGAATAGGCAGATAGTCATCATCCGAACTATCACTAGAATCGCTCCTCTCCTGCTGAGCCTCAAGATCCTCCTCCTCAGTAGCGGCTATGCCTCTGATAATCTCATCCTGCTGAGCTGTGGACTCTAGTACATCTGGACGATGGCGAGGCTGACTTGGTGCCTGAGGAGTGTTGTGTCTAATCCTCTGTGCCATGTTATAAGCTGGAAACTCTATGGTGGCACCTCTATACTCTGCAACCATCTCTGGTGTCCTAACTTGCACAGCCTTGAGAATAAGGAATGTGATCCAATGTGCATATGGAAGCTGCCTACGACCCTTGAAGCCCTCAGCTATAGTATCCTCCATCTCTGATAGAAGGAGGTCCCAAATATCAAACACTGTCTGCTGCATCAGGGCGTTGAGGAGCCAAAGCTGGAGGCGAGTCAAGCCCTCTCTGTATCCCAACCTGGGAAGAAGTGTCCTCCTTATGATAGCCTCTAGCACTCTAGCTGTAGGAGTAAGGTCACTGGGGTTCCTCCTCGACCCCTCACCAAAGGGCTCCTTGAAGCAATGGTGCACAAGATCTATAGGGGGCACCAACCCACCATGAGGACGCCTAGGAGGCTCCTACTGTCCATAACACACCTCATGCAACCTGACAGGCTGCTCTTGTAGTCTCAGTATCTCCCTGACCCTCTGACTCATCATCCTGTAGTCTCTGCCTCTGAATGCAAAGTGAATATATCTGTGATGCGGGTCAATAAACAGAGAAGCATAGAACTACCGAACCCAAGAAGGTACATATAATCCTGTCCAGCCTATCAAATCTGCTAGCCCCGGCAGATATGCAAGATAGGGGCGAATGTGCTCTCCAGCTGCTGTGACTATAGCCTCTATACTGTAGACTCTCTGAGATCTGAAGACTGCTCCACTGTTCAGATAGCCATTATAGAAATCCTCCTACAGTGGCGTGTAGAAACCCTCTGCTGCTCTCTCATCCCTCCTTAGAGGAAACCACACCTCAAACTCTACAAACCTCAGCTGCTGAACCTGCTTGGCCATGGTGGCCCTCAAGTCAAGATGTACCACTGGAGGCAGACCCTATGGTCTAGGCGGTGGACGAGATCCCCTCCATTGTGTCGGTGGCCTCGGTGAGACTAGAACATGAGTATGACCAGAGCGGCGTAGCTGTGGCTGGGGTGCCTGCTCGGTCTCCACAGGCTGCTGTGCCTGCTCACCCTCCTGAGTCTGCTCTACTAGCGCTGCATGCGGCTGTGACTCCACCTGAGGCTAACCCTCATCAATGACAAGACATCTTCCTGCAACCATGACGGTCCCAGCTAGACCACCATGACGGCGCTCAGCCTCCTCAAGTGCATCCCTAGTCGCCGGTGGAATCTATTGATCTGCTATAACCACTCCACTGCGAGCACCTCCTCTCTCAGCACGCTCTGCGGCCTCTACAACTACTGCTGCTCGAGCTATCTCTGCATCTGGGTACTTCCTTTTCTTGGATGCAATCTTCTTTGTCGCCTTGCCTTTTGGATCTGCAGGCAGGCGAGGCGAGGGCCTCCGATCATCATCTCCTAGACCACCTCCAACATTCTTCGTACGAGCCATCTGATCTGATAAGAAAAACTGCCGCTGACAAGATCAACTGTCCACTGACACTTTCGAGGCTTGGCCTCGATCCGTACTCACGAGCTTGGCCCCGAGTTAGCTGACAACTGCCACTGACACCTCAATGGCACCGACTCGCTACACGATGGAATAGATGGATATACAAATAAATACAATATATCTAATAGATGCAAAACCCTAGGAAGCAAGCAATGTAGGTATGAAATTGAGGCGACGGGCTTTCTACCTGACAAAACCGGCGATCCGAGAAGAGACGTCACGTGGGGAATCCATGAATCGGCACGGTGAAGTTAGGGTTAAGCGAAGCACTGGATCGACAGTAGAAATGCGATTAGGGTTGCCGCGCTGAAGCTAGGCAATGCGTGGAACCGGTAGTAGGGTGCGGTGGTGTGCGAGAGCAGCGGCTGCGGTGGTGTGGCGACTGCTGGCGTGGAGGAGCTGCGGCGGTGGCTCAGGCTAGGGCACAGAGCGCGGCTATGGCGGCAAGGGCAGAGAGGCGGCGCGGATACGGGCAGCGGCGATGACGGCTAGGGCACGGAAGACGGCAGTGGCTCTCTATGGCTAGGGCATGGCGGGGATGCGGGACACGGCATACGGTGCACGGTTAAATGGGTCCCCCGACGCGACGAACAAGGAAACGATTAAGAGTCCTAAAGCCGCACGAGATCTACTGACCGGACGCTCTGGTGGTAGCGACCGGACGCTACCACCCAGCGTCCGATCGATTCCAGAGAGGTCCAATTCCTCTAGAATCGTGACTGGACGCGTTCGGTGGTCCATGACCGGACGCAGCCAGAGTCCGGTTAGTTGCCTTAAACGCCATGTAGATCAACCGAACGCTGGAACCCTTCCTGACCGGATGCTCAAACACAGAGTTCGGTCACTCCTTCAGCTTCTGTTCACCTCCTGTGAACTGACCGGATGCTGGACATCAGAGTCCGGTGCAGCATCCGGTCACTCTTTTTCAGCAAATCTTCAATGTTCCTTCACGCTGCCTATTCCTAATCAAGTCCCAACTCAAATAAGATCCAAATAAACACCAATTGGGACTGATGTGAGTGACCTCTCTCAAACCCTCAAGTTTTTCAAAATATTTTGCCTTAGGCTATAATTCTTTTTATGAAAATAGGCAAATAAGAGGGCAAATTGAACAAAACGACAAAACAACATTCATGCATATGCAATACTTGTAAGTAAATCTAGTTGCTTGTTAAGTTTGATCCAAGGTTAAGCTTCTTCACATGCTTTTCGGCGGTTATCTTAACCATGTTAGACAAGCCCTATATGCATTACCAAAAATTAAACATGTTGTATATTACAATGAATGCAAGGGACAACACAAGCTCAATTTTTAGTGAAGTTACCAAAATCAAGCACATTGAGCTCATTCCGCAATCTATAAAATGTAGCCTCATCTAGCGGTTTAGTGAAGATATCCGCTAATTGATCTTCGGTCCTTACACCTTCTAGTGATATATCATTTTTAGTAACATGATCTCTTAGAAAGTGATGGTAGATATCTATGTGCTTGGTGCGAGAGTGTTGAACTAGATTGTTTGCAAGTTTTACAGCACTTTCATTATCGCACAAAAGAGGTACCTTTTCTAGAACTACACCATAGTCTAGCAAAGTTTGTTTCATGTATAGTATTTGTGCACAACAAGCACCCGCGGCAATGTATTCCGCTTCGGCGGTGGACAAAGCCATACTGTTTTGTTTCTTAGAGGACCAAGACACAAGTGATCTACCAAGCAAATGGCACCCTCCGGATGTGCTTTTTCTATCAACTTTGCATCCGGCATAATCCGAATCAGAATAGCCAACTAATTCAAATATAGCTCCTTTGGGATACCAAAGGTCAATGCTTGGTGTGTGCTTAAGATACCTAAGGATTTTTTTTATGGCAATTAAATGTGTTTCCTTAGGATTAGCTTGAAATCTAGCACACATACACATACTAAACATGATGTCGGGCCTAGATGCGGTTAAATATAACAAGCTACCAATCATGGAACGGTAGAGAGTTTGATCAACCGGGTTACCTCCCTCATCTAGGTCGAGATGTCCATTGGTAGGCATTGGTGTCTTGATTGGCTTACATTCATCCATCTTGAATCTCTTGAGAAGATCTTTTGTGTATTTCTCTTGAGAGATGAAGATGCCTTCTTTCATTTGCTTGACTTGAAAACCAAGAAAGAATGTAAGTTCACCAATCATTAACATCTCGAACTCCTTTGACATCAATTCACCAAATTCTTTGCATGAGTCTTCATTTGATGATCCAAAGATGATATCATCAACATATACTTGACAAATGAAGATATGCCCATCAAGCTTCTTGGTGAATAGTGTGGTGTCGACCTTCCCGATGGTGAAGCCCTTCTCAATGAGGAAGTCCCGAAGGCGCTCATACCAAGCTCTTGGGGCTTGCTTAAGCCCATATAGTGCCTTGGACAACCTATAAACATGATTAGGATATCTAGGGTCTTCAAACCCGGGAGGTTGATCAACATAGACTAGTTCATTAATGAAGCCATTTAAAAATGCACTTTTTATATCCATTTGATATAATTTCATTTCATGGTGTGACGCATATGCAAGTAGGATACGAATGGCTTCTAGCCTTGCAACCGGTGCAAATGTCTCTCCAAAATCCAAACCTTCAACTTGAGAGAACCCCTTTGCAACTAGTCTTGCCTTGTTCCTCACAACAACACCGTGACCATCTTGCTTGTTGTGGAACACCCACTTTGTTTCTATGACTCTTGCTCCTTTTGGTCGCTCTTCAAGAGTCCAAATTTCATTGCGGGTGAAGTTGTTCAACTCTTCATGCATAGCATTTATCCAATCCGGATCCTTAAGAGCTTCTTCTACCTTGGTATACTCATAGCAAGAGACAAAAGAGTGATGAGCGATAAATGAAGTAAGTTTTTGAGATCTAGTCATCACTCCCTTTGATGGAATCCCTATGATGAGATCTTGTGGATGATCTTGTAGGAGAGGTGTATTTCTTCTATTGGCCACTTGAGGGGGAGGTTGTGGAGCATCAACATCTTGTGCTTGTACCACCATTTGTTCATGGGAGATATGAGTATCTTCATTTTCTACTCTCCCATCTTTTTCACCATCTTATGGCACACTTGATGAAGAAGGTTGATCAATGACTTGTACATCATCTTTAGGCTTGATGTCTCCCACCAGAATGTTCTTCATAGCCTCCCTCAATGGATCATCACCTACATCATCAAGATTCTCATGTGCTCTATGGGAGCCGTTAGATTCATCAAATTCTACATCATATGTTTCTCCAACCAAGCCGGTGGCATGATTAAATACTCTATATGCTTTGGACTTTGATGAGTAACCAACAAGAAAACCAATATCACAACGTCTTTGAAACTTCTCTAGGTGTTATCGCTTTTTGTAGATGTAGCATTTGCAACCAAACACCCTAAAGAAGGAGACGTCTGGCTTCTTCCCATTGAGCAACTCATAAGGTGTCTTGCCAAGGAACTTTTGAAGGAATAGGCGGTTGGATGCATAGCATGCGGTGTTGATTGCTTCCGCCCATAGAGCTTCGGAGGTGTTGTACTCATCTAGCATTGTCCTTGCAAGAGTGATCAAAGTCCGGTTCTTTCTCTCAACTACACCATTTTGTTGATGAGTATAAGTTACGGAGACTTCATGTTTGATTCCAACTTCATCACAATAAGCTTCAATATTTGTGTTGTCAAACTCTTTTCCATTATCACTTCTAATCTTCTTGAGCTTCACTTCAAATTCATTTTGTGCTCTCTTGGAAAACTTCTTGAAGCAAGATGCAACTTCGGATTTGTCATGAAGAAAGAATACCCATGTATACCTTGAATAGTCATCAATAATCACAAGATAATATAGATTTCCTCCCAAACTCTTGTATGTTGTTGGTCCAAATAAATCCATGTGTAGGAGTTCTAGCACTCTTGTGGTTGACATGAAAGCTTTTGTTGGATGGGTATTTGCAACTTGCTTGCTGGCTTGACATGCACTACAAAGCTTGTCCTTCTCAAACTTCACATCCTTCAACCCTCTCACCAAATCATTCTTCATTAACTTCTTGAGTGAACTCATACCAACATGAGCAAGTCTTCTATGCCATAGCCACCCAAGTGTTGTTTTGGTGAAGAGGCAAGTCTTCAAGTTTGCATCTTCGGAGGTGAAGTCCACTAGATATAGGTTGTTGTATCTAAATCTATTGAATATCACTTGATTATCATCCACCTTGGATACAACAACTTCCTTCTCGGTGAACAAGCATTGGAAACCAAGATCACACAATTGCCCAACGGAAAGCAAGTTGAAACTCAATTAAACAACATAAAGCACATTTGAGATGGAATGATCATTTGATATTGCCACTTTGCCCAATTCTTTAACCTTGCCCTTTGAGTTATCTCCAAATATTATTCTATCTTGTCCATCTACCTCTTCATCTAGTGAGGTGAACATACGAGGATCACCGGTCATATGTTGAGTGCAACCACTATCAATAACCCAATGACTTCTACCGGTCTTGTAGTTCACCACACACAAGAGATTTAAGCTTTAGGAACCCAAACTTGTTGAGGGCTCTTCACCTTCTCAACAAGTGACTTAGCCACCCAAATCTTCTTAGGCCTATTCTTGTTAGGAGGTCCTAAGAACATGACTTTCATCTTTCTACTAGAATCTTTTCTAAGCATGTAGTGAGCATTGAAGGCAAAGGGTCTAGCATGCTTGGGCAAGGGTTGTGGTGGTGGAGTTTGGCACTCATGAGCAAAGTGCCCTTCTTGTCCACACTCAAAACATCTCTTTGGCTTTGGCTTTGGCTTTGATTATTGTTGATTTTGAGCCTTCTTCTTCTCTACACTCGCCACATATCCAATCCCACTTCTATCCATCTTCATGATGGTGTTCATGAGTAGCTCACTTTGAAGATGCTTGCCTCTTACAAACTTGCTCAATCCCATCTTGAGATGCTCTTTCTCCATTTTAAGCTTCTTGTTCTCTTCCTTGTAAATATCATTGTTCTTCTCTTCCTTGAGCTTCTTGTTCTCTTCTTTGAGCTTCTCATTCTCAAGGATCAACTCTTCATCATGATCAAGAGTTTCTAGCACAATGGTGTTGTGGCTTTTCATCTCTTCAAGATCTTTCATGAGCTTTTCATTTGCATTCTTGAGCTTGACATATTCATCATAGTCATTGCACTCAACCACTTTCTTGCCTTTGCCACTAGATCCTTGCTCAATGCTCTTATCAATCAAATCATCACATGATGTAGCTATATCAATCTTAACAACATGGTTAGTAGCATCATGTGGCTCATTTGGTAAAAATTCTTGAGCAATAACAAGAGTGTCATAATTGATATTTAGAGTTGTATGTTCATCTTTTAGCTTGTTGTGGCTAGTGATGAGCTCATTGTGCACCCACTCAAGTTTATCATATTTATCTGTAAGCTCTTTCTTAGAGGATTTGAGCTCCTTGAGTTTGGATGATATAGCATCATTTGTCTCTTTAAGCTCAATATTAGCCTTTTCCAATGTATCGCATTTTGCTAAGAGTGAATCATTTTTAGCATCAAGCTTTTCATTTTTAGCTCTACTCTTTCTAATGATCTTAGTGTATTGTCTTAGTATTTTGACAAGATCATCATATGAAAGTGAATCATCATCATCGCTATCGCTATCATCATCACTAGATTGCTCATCATCACTACTATCATCATTACTAGTTACCTTGTGTTCACCCTTGGTCATAAGGCATAGGTGTGTAGAGGATGATGGCGATGGTGGCGGTGAAGATGAAAGATCAATAGCAATGGCGGCCACCTTCTCATTTTCACTATCATCATCGGATGATTCATTAGATGAATCAATGTCCATGAGCCAATCACCGACGATGTAGGCCTTTCCACTCTTCTTCTTCTTGTGGAAGTCCCTCTTTTTGCCATCTCTCTTCTTGTATGGCTTGTTCTTCTTCTTCTCATCTTCATCTTCGTTACTTGAGTCATCTTTCTTGCCCTTGTTCTTGTTCTTGAACTTGTCTTTCTTGGGCTTGGTACATTGATGTGCTAGATGACCAAGTTCACCATAATTGAAGCAATCCATTTTGGAGATTGGCTTTCTCCTAGAGCTTGTGAAGAACTTCTTCTTCTTGCCATCGAACTTGATGCCACTCTTGTTTAGCTTCTTTAGCATCTTGGTGGCTTTCTTCACCATGAGAGCAAGATCTTCATTTTCATCTTCTTCATCACTTGAACTCTCATACTCAAGTCTTGCTTTGCCCTTCTCTTGGCCAGCTTTGAATGCTAAATCTTTTTCTTTCTTCTTTGTAGAGGATGAGCCATCTTATGGAGTGATGTGCATGTACATCTCATGAGCATTGATCTTTCCCAATATTTGTGTCGGTGTAGCGGTGGAAAGATCACCTTGATGTAGCACGGTCACAATATGCCCATATTTATCAATGGGGAGGACACTCAAAATCTTTCTTACAACATCGGATGGTTGCATTTGAGTAAGTCCAAGCCCATTGACTTCCTCTACAAGAACATTCAAACATGAATACATTTCATTAGCACTTTCCTTAGGAAGCATTTCAAAAGAGTTGAGCTTTTTCATGACAAGATGACAACATTCCTCACGCTCACTCTTGGTCCCCTCATGGAGCGCACAAACGTCCGACCATAGTGCATGGACGTCTTTGTGGTTCCTTACCCGATTAAACACATCTTTGCAAAGGCCTCTAAAGATGGTGTTTCGAGCCTTTGCATTCCATTTCTCGTAATTAACCTCATCGCCTTGTAGGTTAGTAGCATCCCGAGGTTTTGGGAAGCCTTGTGAGGCGGCTCTAAGTATACCAACATCTAGAGCCTCTAGATACGCCTCCATGCGAATTTTCTAATACAGAAAGTCATCTCCCTCAAAGATAGGAGGAGGTCCATCCCCGTGAGACATCTTGCTCTAGGCGGTTAAGCCTAAAAACATGAGCACGAGGCTCCTATACCAATTGAAAGAATCAAGATGCCCAAGAGGGGGTGAATTGGGCTAATTCTAAATTTTCTTTCAATAATTAAATTCTACGGTTAGCCCAATTAACCCCTTGTGCCTAGAAAAGTTTTTCTATTAATCTAATGCATAAAGGACTTGTAACCTATGTTCCAAACTTACTCTAGCATGGCAATTCTATGAATGTAAGGACAAGTATTGAATTGCTTAAAGTAAATGCTCAAAGTAAATAGAGAGAGAGGAACACGGCGATGTTTTGCTGAGGTATCGGAGAGTCGCCACTTCCCACTAGTCCTCGTTGGAGCACCCGCACAAGGGTGTAGCTCCCCCTTGATCCGTGCAAGGATCAAGTGCTCTCTACGGGTTGATTCTTCGACACTCCGTCGCGGTGAATCACCCACAACCGCTCACAACTTGAGTTGGGTCACCCACAAGCTCCGCCGGGTGATCACCAAGCTCCCAATCACCACCAAGCCGTCTAGGTGATGGCGATCACCAAGAGTAACAAGCACGAACTCTCACTTGACCATGCGAAGCCTAATGAGAACGGTTGATGCACACTTTGCTACTCTTGATTCACTAATGAGGCTACTCTCTTAGATTCTCAAATCTCAATCACCTCACTAGGACTTTGTTCTTTTTGGCACTCACAAACGTGTTTCTCAGCTGTTGGAATGAGCAAAAGTGACTCCACACACGAGTGGAGCTTCTATTTATAAGGCAGCCTAAAAAACGAACCGTTATGTGCCTCTGCGGGGTGACCGGACGCTCCGGTCATGTTGACCGGACGCTCTGGTTAGTTCAACCCGCACACCAGTGTTTAAGTGTTGACCGGACGCTGGCAGGGTCCGGTCACCACTGACCAGACATGTCCGGTCGCATTAAACCCTCACTGGAACCTTACTGTACTCGACCGGACGCAGAAGCCCCAGGGTCCAGTCAGTACTGACCGAACACGTCCGGCCATAGATTTTCATCTTTGGAACCTTACTGGAGTCGACCGGACGCTGGCCCTCAGCGTCCGGTCACTTAACCTCTCCAGCGTCCGGTCAAACCAGACGTGTTCACCTCAGTCAAATGAACTGACCAGACCCTACGGCCAGCGTCCGGTCGCACCGGAGCCAGCGTCCGGTCAGTATTTGACCCTCCATTCACTTCCAACTCACGATCATATGTGAATGAAGTTTGCTCCATAGGATCTAAGGGCTTTGTTGGAGCTACCTAGAGCTAGACTTAGCAAGTGTGCACCACACCTAACTCACTAGACTCATCTAGGTCAAGCTACCCATTCATACCCCTCTTAATAGTACGGCCAAAGGAAAAACAAAGTCCTAAACTACTCTAGGTGTCTCTCCAACTCCAATCGACACTTAGAACTAGTCATCCTTAACCTTGTCGTCCATCCTTTAAAAACTGAAACGATTTCCATCGTAGGGGCATGACATCCATGATTGCCCAATTGATCTCCATTACTATGACCTAACTTAATTGCCTCTACAAAACACACGTTAGTCATAGTAATCTTGTATTGTCATTTATCACCGAAACCCAACTAGGGGCCTAGATGCTTTCACTCCTGTCCTCTAGCTTGGTGAGGTTCGGCTTCGTCTTCCTGACATGGCTGATGCAACCGAATATCCAGAGGAAGGACACGCTCGGCTTGTGCCCATACCAAGCATCGAACGGCGTCTTGCCTGTCAGGGCCTTGGTCGGAGCATGGTTGAGGATGAACACCGCCGTTGTCACCACCTCCCCCCATACCCTTGTCGGAATACCTTTGGCCTTTATCATGGATTGGGCCATGCCGACCACCGTCTGGTTCCATCGCTCCACCATGCCATTCTGTTGTGGCGAGTACGGCGTGGTGTGGTGTTGCCCCACACCCTAATCCACGCAGTACGCAGCGAACTCCACCGAAGTGAATTCGCCACCGCGATCAGTCCTCAGCACATGGAGCTTCTTGCCGCTCTCGGCCTCTATGCGCATCTTGAACTTCTTGATCGCCGCCACCGCTTCATCCTTGCTCGTCAGGAGTTGCAGCCACATGTAGCGACTGTAATCGTCCATGAGTAGGAGGAAGTACCGCCGACCACCGCATGTAGCAGGCGTGATTAGCCCGTAGAGGTCACCGTGGACGAGCTCGAGAGCATCCTTCGCGCGATACTTGGCCACCTTTGGGAAAGGTAGCCTCCTCTGCTTCTCGGCCAGGCAGCTGTCACACAGCTCGCCTCCGTGCTTGATGTGGGGTAGCCCTCGTACCATCTTCTCTAGGCGACCAAGCGCGTCAAAGCTGAGATGTCCGAACCGGGCATGTCACATCCATGGTTCCTCGGAGTGCCTTGCCGCCAGGCACACCGGCTACTCTAACTTCAGGTTGAGTAGGTACAATCAGTTCAGGGACCTCTTCACCTTGGCAAGAAGTTGTTGCTCCCGGTCCCTGATCCTAAGGACTTCGTCCTTGATCAGTACCTCGCTACCGCGCTCATCCAGCTGACCAATGCTGATGATGCTGGAACACAGCTGCGGGATGTAGTATACATCCGTTAGCGCACGGTGCTCCCTGTTCTGGCACCTGAAGATAATGGTGTCGCGCCCTTGGATAGCCACCCTTGAGCCATCACCAAACTTCACCGTACCGGTAACATCGCCGTCGAGCTCGGAGAAGGATTCCTTAGAGCCCGTCATGTGGTTACTGGCACCAGAGTCCAGATACCACCGCTGCTCCTGGTCAGCGCCCACACGTCTGAGGTAAACTTGGGCGCGTGGTTCGTCGAGGTTGACGGTCTTCAGGGACTTCCTAGGTCCTTCCACCGCCATCACCTCCACCTTCTCCTCGGCCTCGACGTCGTGTAGTGCACAGAACGTCGCCATCAGGATAGTGGCCTCATCCTCATCACTGGCTTGCGCCAGATGAGCCTCAGCCTTCTTGTCCTGCTTGCGGTTTGGGCACTCCCGTGCCCAATGGGCCATCTTCCCGTAATGCCGGCAGGCGTTGGGGTCGACCTGCTTCTTCTTCTCCGAAGAAGCCTTGCCACGGCGCTTGCCATCGCCACCGCGACTGGAGGAGGCTGCCTTCCCGGAGTTCCTCCGAGCAGCCCACTCCTCTTCCATCAGCAGGAGTTTCCTGTTGTCCTTCGTTGCTGTCGCCTGCTCCAGGCGTTCGTCCACCGCCCGCAAACGGCCTGTCACATCCTCAATGGTGAGGGTGGACAAGTCCAGCATCGTCTCTATGGAGAGAACGATCTGGATGTACTTTGTCGGCACGGAGTGGAGGTACTTGGAGACCGCCTCCTCTTCGTCGATGGTGACGTCGTGGCTCTTCAGCTTGCTGATGAGCGTTTGCAGGCGGAGGGTCCACCGTTTCACCATCCTTGAACTTGAGGTTGGCGTACTCCTGCTTCAGAAGCTGGGCCGTCGCCTTCTTTGCGCGGTCAGAACCGACGCGCATCGCCGCAATAGCCGCCCACGCCTCCTTAGCCGAGCTCTTTATCCCCAACGGCTCCCTGTACTTCGCCAGTACAGCAGCGAGGATAGCCTCCAACGCTGACATGTCATCTTCTTCACAGTCGGTGCCCTTGTCAACAGCATTCCAGAGCCGTCGAGCTCTGAGCTTGACTTTTATGGTCACCGACTACTCTCCATAGTTGGTACGAGTCAGCGTCGGCCAACTGGTGCCGCTGACCTCCTGCACCGTTCGAACAACGACTTCCAGTCGTGGCTGGGCAGCCACAGCAGTGCCACTGCTGTCGCCCACTTCCGAACCGCCCGTCATCGCCAGCGGTTAGTCTGGCGACGGCGCTTGTACAGCTCTGATACCACTTGTTGGCCCATAGGATCACCGGCTCAGGTGAGTGAACCACTCACCAGTCTTGCTTAGCACCCGCTAGTGCTGCCGAGCAGCCACTAGCCGTGCCGATCACGAACAGACGTTGTCCGACCACATACTATGACCAGAGATAGAAGAAGAGGGAGAACAGAGCATGCACGTATAATACAAGACACCAGCGTTGGCCGAAGCCCTGTTTGTGAGATGGTAAATCTGAGCTCTCTTTACTGAGTTGCCGTGGTATCCTATTTATATAACTCCATCCTTATAGTCCTAGTACAGCTGCCATGCTGCTACAGGAACTAGATAACATGCATGGCTGACTCTGCGCCGGCCACTGCATGTGCCTACAGTGCTGCAGGTGAGCCGTGCGGCGCCTGCACCTGTAGCGGCTACAGTATCACAGCAGGGGGCCAGTTCGGCGCCGCCTTCCCTTGTTGTGTTCACACAAGGAAAGCAGTAGTTTATTCTAACAATCCTGAAGGGCAATAACTTCCACGGAAAACTCACAAATTTCGACTTCTCCACCCTACCCAACCTTAAATTTCTAGATTTTAGATCAAACAAGTTCAGTGGCACAGTTCCAGAAAGCATCTACTCTTGCAGCAACCTTATTGATGTGCGGTTATCTTACAACGAACTCCACGGTCAATTTTCTTCAAGGGCCAGTTTGGATGCCAAATTTTTTGGCAAAACGCTACTGTAGCGTTTTCGTTGTTATTTGACAATTAATGTCCAATCATAGTCTAATTAGGCTTAAAAGATTCGTCTCGTGGATTTCGTCTAAACTGTGTAATTAGTTTTATTTTTTATTTATATTGAATGCTTCATGCATGTGTCCAAAGATTCGATGTGATGGAGAATCTTGAAAAATTTGGCATTTTAGGATGCAACTAAACAGGGCCCAAGAATAAACAATCTCAAGTCCCTAAGATTCCTAGGTGTCTCTCATAACAATTTTAAAAAATCACAAATACACTTCAGATCCTCAGTTCCTCTACGACTCTCTCTTAATAACGGGGGGGGGGGGGGGGGGGGGGGGGGGGAACTTCAAGCATGAGACCATGCCAGACTATGATGCATTTTATGGATTTAAGAATCTCAAGGGACTTGCCATAAGTGACTGTTCACTGGATGGAAATTTACCAAACTGGCTGTCCAAGCTTAAATTGTTGCAAGCACTGCTTTTAAACAACAATCAACTCAGTGGACCAATCCCAGCATGGATTAATACCTTAAACTTCCTTTTCTATATAGACATGTCGAATAACAGTCTTACCGGTGATATACCAGTAGCACTGATGGAGATGCCAATGCTTGAACAAGCCAAATCAGACCAAAATTTCCTAGACACATCTGTATTTCCATTTCCTCTTTATCTGGCTCCATTTCTCCAATACCGTACGACCAATGGTTTCCCAAGAACAATCAATCTAAGGCTACAATAAACTTACTGGTGTAATCCCACCGGAGCTTGGTAATTTAAAAGGACTGCTTGTACTCAACCTGAGCATTAACAATTTATATGGGGAGATTCCAGAATCAATTGGCAACCTTGTGAATCTACAGGTGCTAGACTTGTCATACAACAATCTGACCGGCGCGATCCCTTCCACGTTGGAGACACTTCACTTCCTTTCCAAATTTGACATTTCTAACAATGATATGGAAGGGCCTATTCCAACTAGAGGTCAGTTCAGCACGTTTCCAGACAGTAGCTTTGTTGGAAACCCAAAGCTATGCAGCCCTACCCTGGTGCACCTTTGTGTGCCCCATTGTAGTTCAACAGAAGCAGCTGCACTTCCCATTGCCTCCACAGAACACTACATTGACAAGGTCATCTTTGTGATTGCCTTTGGTATATTCTTTGGAGTTGGAGTTCTATATGACCAGATGGTTTTGTCCCGATACAACTGTGTTGGCCCAATCTGGTTCAGCTGTAATAGGCTATAATAACATGTCCTCTGGCTTATGGATATGAAATGGACAGTACTGAAGTAAGCAACAAATACCATGTGCGTCGCGATTGCCATCAGAGTCTCCAAGCATGTCATGCATCACCAGCAGCAAGGTCAACCTGATCGAGTTGTCATGGTCAGAGTTTGTTAATCATGTTCTGCTTGAAATGGATAAGTAAAAGAAAACGAAGGAATGGACTGATCGATGGAGGAATAGAAGAATTTGTAATCAAACAATGAACTGGGTATGTTTAGTCCCACACCCGTCTCAGGGTTATGTGTAACTTTGCGTAATGTTTCACAAATTATATAATGGGCTTTGCTACGATACTCCCAAATGACCATGAGCCCGTTCATTTAATTAGATTGGATATGGTTAGAAACATATATTACTTTCTACAAAGTAATTGATGAAACATAGATTTATTATTTTTTAATTTTATAAAATAGAATAAATAAGGAAAATGGATTGTGACAGCCTAATAGAGGTAAGGAAGGGGCCGAATCGACCAGAGAGTTCATGACTCGATTTTGAAGACGGGCAAGTGAACGAAGAATTCTGATGAAAGGATTGCACTATTAGCAGTAAAGAAGGGACTGCGAGTAGGACCATTGTGGTTTTATGCTCACAAGGGTGCATTCTGGAGGATTTAAATATAAAGATTTTTTTGAGATCAAACAGTACAACAAAGATGCTCATAATGCACGAACACTCACCTCTGTGAGGCACGCACGCAAACCCAAAGACCGCGTTAGCAAATCGAGGCCTACCACTAAAAGAAATGCACGCACACTCACCCCTATGTAGTCAGTCACGTAAACCCTACCTCTATGAGCACCTTCGAAGAAGGGGCCGGTAAATCCTAGAGACGAGATGATTGACGAAGTCACCACAGACGTCTCGGTGCCGATCACCTTGTCAACAACAACGTTGTTTACCACTAAAAGCAGAATGCTACTGAGGCTATTGTAATCACTAGGCTACATGCCTTTTCGTTAAAGATGCTTTTTTTAGATATAATAGATACATACTTGATCTATTGGAGGTAGTAAATCTTTTTTTTTTGCAACTTTGATATAACAAAATTTAATTAGCATAAACTATCTATTTTTTATGCATGTAACCGGGGCGCATGGAGGTGCCAACGTAACTGAAATTGACTTTACTTGCGTACGTGCCAACTTATAGTATATGAAACCTTTACGTGCCTACCTGCCAACTTACGTGTCTGAGGACTGAGGTATATATATGAAATTTTACATGTGTATATAAGATTTTACGTGGTTAGTTTACGTGCTTAATATATGTTACAACTACGTGTTTTATTAGAAGACTCTTTGAAATATATAGCGTAGTTTTAAGTGATCTAGTATAATGTATACACTTTATTATGTAACGTGCTCAATATGTGAGTAGATAAGGATTCGCTTGGTCACACACAAAAGGAGGAATTTTTCGTGTGCCATTAAAAAAGATCACAATGCTCTGTGAACTCCTGGAAAAGTTCAGCGGTCTTCAGCGCCACTGCTCAAACTTTTTTGTGCTCTTTATGTCACTGCCGTCAGTTTGGGCTCTAACGCCGTTAAACTGCAGGTGTGAAAAGTCAAAAATACCCTTAAGTCTAAATATGTCATTAATTTTTTTGAGCATCTTAACGACTTAAAATGAAAAAACTCAAAACTAGAAAGTTGTAGATCTCATCAAGGTCTATAATTTTCATATAAAAATTATCTCCATTTAATTCCATAAAAAATATGATTTAACATGATTAATATATCTTAGAAAAATCACATCTTTTTTGCGGAATTAAATGAAGATAATTTTTATATGAAAATTATAGATCTCGACGAAATCTACAACTTTCTAGTTTTGAGGTTTTTCATTTGAAGTCGTTAAGATGCTAAAAAAATTAATGACATATTTAGACTTAAGGGTATTTTTGACTTTTCACACCTACAGTTTGACGGCGTTAGAGCCCAAACTGACGGCAGTGGCATAGAGTGCACAAAAAAGTTAGAGCAGTGACACTGAAAATCGTTGAACTTTTCCAAAGACTCACAAACATTACAATTATTTTTAATAGCACATAAAAAATTCCCTCGAAAGAAAGGGTGCGTACACGAAAGAAAGGGGCCACGCGTTGTCTTGTGTCGACCGTGACTAGAGGATTTGATAATACGGAGGATTTGTTTTTTTCTTTTCTTAGGTTAATTAATTAATTCTAAAAGTCTACAAAATCGATAGTTCAGATTCATTTGCGATAGGATTAAGTCTACTTTGGGTCTCTTAACTATTGTGTCGGTCTAATTTTAACCCTCAACTACGAAATCGTCTATTACCGGTACCTCAACTATCAAAACTGTTCGCTTTTAGCACCTGGACAGGTGCAAGGCGGTTTTGACCAGCGTTGAGCAGTTTTGACCAGCAACCTCCATCTCAATGACATGTGGGGCCCACGTGTCATCGACTCAGTCCCTCACCCTCCATCCTCACGGCCTCTGCCTACCTGCTTCACTTTACTCCGAACCTCTGAGCGCGCCCGCAGCGCAGCCACCAGCGCCGGCGGCAGGAGGCCGTCGCGCTCTGCCGCGCCCGCGCCGAGCTGCTCGCCGCGGCCGTCCGCCACCGCTATGCGCTCGCCGTCCGCCACCGCCATGCCCCCCGCCGGAGTCGATGATGGACATCGTCTTGCTGGCCTTGTCCGGGACCAGCCGGATGAAGAGCTCCGGCTGTGCGTCTAGCTTCGACTTGTCCGTCAGGCTCTCGAACCGGATCTTGTCAAGCGCCTGCATTGCAAGTTTGACATTGATTAGATTGTTGTTGGGTGTAAAGCAGAGCATTTCAATTCACGAAACAGAGCATCCTGAATGACAAGAAGAGCGCAAAACAGAGGATCGATTCTATCACAAGATGATAATTTGATCGGGAAGGAAGGAGGAACTTACATCGGGCTGTTGTAGGAGAATTGAATGGACTGCTTTTGCTTGCTCTCGACGAGACTGTTGTAGGAGAATCGAATCGAATGCTTTGTTGTCGCGGCTGGATTGCTGAAAGGCAGGCGATCGAACGCTCAATTGATGCTTGCTTGGTTTCCTGTCACGCCGAGGTCGAACGAACAGATGGCTGCCTTTATAGGAGGGCAGTGGATGGATCAGGGAGGGAGGGTTCGCAGGTGTTCCAGTGTTTTCACAAATTCACAAGATCCGATTAATCTGTGACAGTTTGGAGGAACAAATCGGATGAACTGAATATTTGGAGAACGAGCTACTCAACCAGGCCACGCGGATCCGATCCAAGCAGCCTTCTCTTGTCCTTCGATTCACCACCGCCGGATTGTTGGTTTGGTTGCCTTTCCCCACCCACAGCGTTGCTCTTGCTCCTACTCTACCGACCATACCGCCGCCATGGAGAGCAGCGCATCGCCGGTCCGCCACCGCTGCGGAGCCCCCACGCGCCGTGCGAGGCAGCCGCCGGCTGTCCGTGCGGCACGACGAGTCGTTCAAGTGGGAGGGCCGGTGCGGCGACGACAACGACGATGACGGGCTGCCGCTGAGCGACGAGGCTCTCCTCCTCGTCTTCTCGGCGCTCTCGTTCACGACCGCAGACCTTGTCCGCTGCGCCGCCACCTGCCGGCGCTGGAACGCCACCTGCTCGTACGCCCCGGCCTCGCCGCTGCAGGACATCAGGTCCACCGCCATGGCTTGCCTCCTCCTCTGCTGCCTGCCTCCTTCCGGCCTTGGGAGCGGCTCTGGAGCCTGGATCGTTCCTCGGATGGTGTTGGAGGTCAGATCCGCGCGGTGCTGCTGCTGCTTTCTTGGGTTGTGGGATTGTGAGGTGGGAACAGGTGGTGGGGGGTGGCGGTGGCGGACGGCGAGCGCGTAGCGGCGGCGGATGGCCGCGGCGAGCAGCTCGGCGCGGGCGTGGCAGAGCGCGACAGCCTCCTGCCGCCGGCGCTGGTGGCTGCGCTGCGGGCGCTCTCAGAGGTTCGGAGTGAAGTGGAGCAGGCAGGCAGAGGCCGTGAGGATGGAGGGTGAGGGACTGAGTCGATGACGCGTGGGCCCCACATGTCATTGAGATGGAGGTTGTCGGTCAAAACCGCTCAACGTCGGTCAAAACCGCCTTGCTCCCGCCCAGATGCTAAAAGTGAATGGTTTTGACAGTTGAGGTACCAGTAATAGACGGTTTCGTAGTTGAGGGTTAAAATTAGACCAATACAATAGTTGAGAGGCGACTTAATCCTTTGCGATATTACCTCTTATAATAAGTAAAGAGAGTACGATACATAAATCAGCGTGAGCATTCATGTTGGTTAGGTCGTCCCCGTTCCCTGCGGCGAGGGGAGTTCCCGTGCCTTCCTCAGTTACGGTAACCTCAGGGGCTGATGGGTGAGGCGGGGGGCTCGAGCTCCCTATCCATATCGGAGCGCCCCTATAAATTTTTAGATAAAGTTCTATAATATAGAAGGACTAAAATTTAGATCTAGCAACAGTGTTCAGCTCCTGGATTTTTTTTTTTATCCGCCGCTGGGTAACCTCCTCGCCGGCGATGAGGACGGGACATGGTTCACGATGGGCGCAAGGAAGAGAGTGCAGAGCGTGGTCCTACCCAAAGCGCAGGGGAGAGGAGTTCCCGACGCTTGCGGAAAGCTTCCGCATGAAGGGGAAGACGCACGCTGTTGCTCTGCCTCATCCCGGAGAGGTGTCAAGTTTTCAGATCGAGGTGAGTGCATCCCATTTCGACAGCGTCGATGATGGGAGGGTTAAGCTCAAGGAGTTTCCGGTTGAGTTCTGCTGGCCAAATAATGGCGGAAAGCAGAGTCCAATCAGGCGGGAGGGTGATTTTGGGGGAAAAGATTCGAACAAGGGGCCGAAGGTTGTACAGGTGGACTGATGGTTCCGACCACCCCCAAAGGTGAAGCTCACCGCTGGGACCCTAGGGTCGAACCCTGGTCAAAGTACACGCATCGGAGATTCGGAGGGCGGTGAGCGGGAGGTGACCCTGATTCAGGGCACCACATGCCCACTTCCCCACCTCATTCCCCCGAATCGGCGTCAAATTGGTTACGGGATCCCCAAACCACGAATCCTAACCTAGGGTGCAAATTCCCCAATCTCTCAAAAGCTGGTTGGGCATCTGTGGCGAGGATCTCCCACTAAAACCTACGCCGCAGCCCTCCAAGCGACCCCTGCCAAAGTTGTCCAGGTGATGAATCGGGGCGGCGGTGGTAGGCGGTGTTTCGGGAGAGATGGCTTTGGAGCCGGGCGTCAGGGTCATGGCGGAGGCTGGACTAGAGCCAGGGGGAATGTCTAGGAGCGGACGGCGAAGCAGGTCGAATATCAGCCAGGCTCAGGTATGAGGAATCAACATCAGGAACATCATGCTGAAGAAGTAGAGCAAGGAAAGGGTGATGAGCGTTGGGAACAACATGGCAAGAAGGATGAGCAACCGCAGGAAAAGTGAGGCAAAGGTGAAGCTGAATCATCAGGGGCGGTAGAGAAGCGCCAAGATCCAAATGCCCAAGGTATGAACACCAATGCTCATAATACAGCTGGTGGGAATCAGGGGAGAGGGCCTCAAGGAAATCAGAATCGTGTTCCTTGTGAGTTTTGTGGATTGTTCAACCATTTATCCAAGGATTGTAGAAGGCAAAATTGTGAGATCTATGGACTAGGCAATCATGTAACTTACAACTGCAAAAGATGCATTCCTTGGAATTCTGGTCCTGAATTGTTTGCTACCCAAGTTGAGGATCAGAGCTTCTTCTTTATTGAGAAAAATATTGACCCAAGAGTGGCAAGGGAGAAAGAGAGCACTGCTATTATCACCATTGTTGTGGGGGTGGTTTCCAATAAGCAGATTGAGCTAGAGTTCTCTAATTTACTTGGGTCAGATACCTGGAAATGGAAGGCAAGACCTGTCGGTGACAAGAAGTATGTCCTGAGGTTTCCAAGTACCAAACTGCTGAACCAGTGGTGTCACTTCAAGTATCTGCCAATGGAGTGTGCTGATGCTCAGATGAAGGTTGAAGCTTGGTCTCCATGCCTAGGAGCCAAAGGAATGCTACAACAGGCTTGGTTCAGAGTGCATGATATCCCAACTAACTAGAGATCTATCAGAACTGTAGCCAAAGTTGGTGGTCTCGTTGGAAAGGTTTTGGAGATTGATGAGACAACCAGGTTTAGGCATGACTACGTTAGAATGAGAATTGCATGTATGGATGTGACTAAGGTGCCAAGAACAGCTCAGAGCACTTTATGTCTGTTCATTCATGTATTTACTTATGAAAGAGAAGTGGTGGTTGAGGAAAATGAAAGGACACTTAAGAGTGTGATTAAGGTGGGGGAAAAGGATCACCAACCATCTCCAAAGAAGTTCAAACCCAATGATAAGTCTGTTACAGGGACAAGTACCAATCAGGGAGAAAAGTCAGCGGGCAAATTTTCTAGAATGGGGACTGAACATGATAACAGTCAAAGCCAAAGTGATAAAATGGGTAGTGGTATCAACAGAGGATCCAAGCTGATGAGTGATGCACAGAAGACCTTCGAACAACAAGCAATTGAAGGTGGAGCTGGGGATAGGGTGCAGGTCCTAGACACTTTCGAGGAATCTGACACTGAGAGTGAGACTCTTAGTGACAAACTCCGGAAGATCGATGCTTATGGAAGTAGTGGGCAAGGATGCTCTAAGGACATGGATGGAGAGGTTAACAAACAAATCTGGTTCTTTGAGAAAAATCAAACCTTAACTGATCCTATTAATGTTGGTGGCGTATTACAAGAGGGGAAGATAAGTGAGTCTATGCATGAGCTGGAAAGTGGAAAGGATAAGGCATCTAGGAACATCTCTATCCCTATGTCTGGATCTCCAGAGATATTCTTACCTGATGACCAAATAGTCAACATTCAGGGGAGTATGGGTGATGTGGAAAAGCTCCAAGAGGAAGTGACAAATGAAGACGATCAGGCTACCAAGGGTGATGACCAGTCTGTTAATGAAGATGCTTCTCGGATTGGTGCTGAAGATCAGCAGCAAGAGAGGAGTGACAGGCTAAAGAAGGAGATCACAATGACCACTCTAAGAAAAGATTGAAATCATGGCTAAGAAAAAGAACCTCGAAGGTAACACATCATCTAAGTTTACAATTTCTGAACTTTCTCATAAGTCTATGCATGATATGTCTCAGAAGATGGGTGTTATGGTTGATAATGATAGTAGTAATTCTTTTTATTTATTAAAGGAAATTGAAAACGCTAGACTTAATCTGTATAATAAACAGCAAAAAGCTAAATCAAATATTCAGATCATTGAAATCGATGAAGAAGCTGAAAGTTCTGATCAGCTTCAATTGGAGTGGCTTCAAGAGAACTCTGAGCCTGATGATTTCACCATTGTCCAGTCTAGGAAACAAAAGAAAGAGAATAAGAGAAATCTTAAAATATCTCCTATTAGTAAAAGGGGCAAAAAAGCTCAGGAAGATCCAGGCTTGCTAAGGAAAAGGGGGAGAAAAAAGAAACATTGAATATACAAGGTCTCATTTGGAATTGTAGGGGTCTTAGAAAATTACTTATGGCTTTGGAATCCTTCCAAAGTGAGGTCAGGGGGTATTCTTGTTGGTGTCATGCTTGAACTTTATGAGGTTGGATCTTTTAGGCAAGGGGAATACATAATCCAACTGAATCTTTGGGATAAACAGGCTAGGATCAAATGGAATCTCTTAATTGTCTATGGAGCTGCCCATGAGGAGGGGAAGCTCCCTTTCTTATCTGAGTGCTCCAGTTTCTGTTCATCCAACCAAGAACCCCTATTGATTGGAGGGGATTTTAATATTATTAGGTATGCTTCAGAAAAGAATAACCAAGAACTCCGCCTATGCTGTCTCAACATAGCAGGTCTCAAGCCCTGATAAAGGAGGAGGGTTGTGTTAGGCGTGGCGAGCCAACGTTAAATCTAGCCATTCTAATGGAGATGAAACCCGAAATTTTCAGTTGGATGACTCTTTTGATGACACCAATAGGCGTTTTGTGCGGAGAATCCAAGAATCTGAGGTCAGAGAGGCGTTGAAAAGGATGAAAGGCGGTAAGGCGATGGGACCGGATGGTATCCCAATCGAGGTGTGGAGATGTCTCGAGGACATAGCTATAGTATGGCTAACCAAGCTGTTCAACCATATTTTTCGATCGAACAAGATGCCTGATGAGTGGAGAAGTATATTGGTACCGATCTACAAGAATGAAGCGCATATTCAAAGTTGTACTAATTACCGGGGAATTAAGTTGATGAGTCATATTATGAAGCTATGGGAGAGAGTTATCGAGCATCGCTTGAGAGCAATAACGCGGGTCTCTATGAACCAATTTGGTTTCATGCCCGGAAGGTCAACCATGGAAGCCATTTTCTTAATAAGACAAGTTATGGAGCGGTATAGGGAGAAGAAGAAGGACCTACACATGGTTTTTATTGACTTGGAGAAGGCTTATGATAAAATACCAAGGAATGTTATGTGGTGGGCTTTGGACAAACATAAAGTCCTAACGAAGTACGTCGGGCTCATTAAGGACATGTACAACAATGTTGTGATTAGAGTTCGAACAAGTGATGGAGACACGGATGACTTCCCGATTAGGATAGAACTACATCAAGGGTCAGCTTTGAGCCCTTATTTGTTTGCCTTAGTAATGGATGAGGTCACAAGGGACATACAAGGGGACATCCCTTGGTGTATGCTTTTCGCGGACGATGTAGTGCTAGTTGATGAAAGTTGAACAGGAGTGAATCAGAAACTGAAGTTATGGCGGGAGACTTTGGAGTTCAAAGGTTTTAAACTCAGTAGAACTAAAACTGAGTATATGAGATGTGACTTCGGCACTACTATTCGGGAGGAGGAAGATATTAGTTTGGAAGGTCAAGTAGTGCCTAGGAAGGATACCTTTCGATATTTAGGATCAATGCTACAGAGAGACAGGGATATTGATGAAGATGTTAGTCATAGAATCAAAGCAGGGTGGATGAAGTGGCGGCAAGCATCTGGTGTCCTATGTGACAAAAGGGTACCACAGAAGCTAAAATGCAAGTTTTATAGGATGGCGATTAGACCTGCTATGTTGTATGGTGCAGAATGTTGGCCTACGAAAAGACGACATGTTCAACAGATAAGTGTCGCGAAAATGTGTATGTTGCGTTGGATTTGCGGTCATACAAGAAGGGATCGAGTTCGGAACGATGATATACGTGATAGATTAGGGGTAGCATCAATTGAAGAGAAGCTTGTCCAACACCGGTTGAGATGGTTTGGACATGTCCAACGGAGACCTCCAGAGGCATCGGTGCGCAGTGGAATCCTAGGCCAGGATAGTAACGTGAAGAGAGGCAGAGGAAGACCGAAGTTGACTTGGGTAGAGGCAATAAAAGGAGACTTGAAAGGATGGAATATACCCAAAGACTTAGCCTTAGATAGGAGTGCTTGGAAGACAGCTATTCACGTGCCTGAACCTTGATTGCTTCTGTTGGGTTTCAACTCTAGCCTACTCCAACTTGTTTGAGACTTAAAGGCTTTGTTGTTGTTGTTGTTGATGCTTCAGAAAAGAATAGGAATGGAGGGGTGCATAGACACACTAATCCACTTAACTCTCTGATAAACTTTTATGGGCTAAGAGAATTGAATATGAGTGGTGGGATTTATACATGGTCAAATAACCAAGAACCACCCACTCTTGTGAAGTTAGACAGGATCTTGATTACTAGTAACTGGGAAGATATTTTCCCACAGGCCACAGTCAAGAAACTACCAAGGGAAGTCTCTGACCACAATCCTTTAATCTTGTTTTCTGGCCAGTGTAAAAAATCGTCCCATATCCAATTCAAATTTGAACTCAGCTGGATTGACAACCCAGATTTCATCCAAGGAGTGGGCAAAATATGGGAAAAACCATGTAAAGCCAAAACCCCTTTGGATAAGATTCAACAAAAGCTGAAATTGGTTAAACAGTATTTTAAAGGATGGGGGTTCAATCTCCAAGGTGAGTTAAGAAAGAAAAGGAAAATCATCCAAGGAGAACTAAGTGCAATGGAAGAAATAGAAGAAATTGTTGGGTTATCACCTTACCAAATTGGGAGAAAGGTTGATATCCTAACTGAAAACATGAAATTACTTTTGCATGAGGAATCATACTGGTATAATAGGAGTCATGAAAATTGGCTCCATAAAGGTGACATTAATACCAGCTTCTTTCATAAATGTGCCAATGGAAGACGTAGAAAGACAACAATACTCAGTTTGGAAAAAGATGGCGTAGTTATTGAAGGTGATGAGAACCTTTTAAACCATGCTACTGAGTATTACAAGGAGCTGTTTGGTCCTGAACCAGGAAATGACATTAGGCTTGACCCTGCAATCTGGGAAGGATGTGAAAAATTAAATGATGATGAGAACAAGACTTTGTGCCAACCTTTTTCAGAAATTGAAATTAAAAATGCTCTCTTTCAGATGGAAAAAACAAGGCACCTGAGCCTGATAAGATACCCATCGAATTTTATCAATGCTGTTGGGACATTGTGAAAATGGACATAGTAGCGCTTTTCAATGATTTTCATGCTGCTGGTAAGGCTGACATCAGCAGATTAAATTATGGTATCATCACTTTGTTACCCAAAATTAAGGATGCCTCTAAAATCCAACAATTTAGGCCCATTTGCCTTCTCAATTGTCTGTATAAGCTGATAACAAAAGTGCTTACTATTAGAATAGAACCTTTTGCTGCCAAGTTAATCCATAACACCCAAACGGCCTTTATGAAAGGCAGGAATATAACATCAGGAATTATGTGTCTTCATGAGATTATGCATGAAACCAAAAGGAGAAAAGAAGTTGGAGTATTTTTTAAAATTGATTTTGAAAAGGCATACGACAAGGTGAGCTGGAAGCTTCTCTTTGATTGTTTACAACTGAGAGGTTTCTACTCTATATGGTGTAACTGGATTAGGCAGGTGGTGTCTGGAGGAACTGTTAGCATTAAACTCAATAATTCTTGTGGTCCTTATATCAAGAGTTTTAAGGGGTAAGACAGGGTGATCCGTTATCCTCAATTTTGTTTAACTTTGCTGCAGACTGCCTTACTAGAATGATGCTTAAAGCACAGGATAATGGGTTATTTTCTGGTTTGGTTGAGCATATTATTCCTAAGGGTTTGTCATTCTGCAATATGCAGATGACACCATCCTATGTTGGAAACATGACTTAGAGGGGGCAAGAAACATGAAGGTTGTTATACATGTTTGAGATGATTGCTGGGTTGAAGATCAACTTTAGCAAAAGTGAGATATTAATGATAAATGATGATGAATGTTGGGATCAACAATACGCTGAAATTTTCAACTGTCAAGTTGGTGTTTTTCCTGTTAAGTATCTTGGTGTCCCTATTAGCTCAAGTAGGCTTCACCTTGTTGATTGGCTACCTCTCACCGAGAAATGCCATAAGAAACTGGATGTATGGAAAGGTGGATCTCTGACTATGGCTGGTAGGTCCACACTGATATGTGCTAGCTTAAATAATTCTCCTATGTACCACATGTCTGTATATTTGCTCCCAAAGACAATAACTAAAGAAATTGATAAGATCAGGAGAACTTTCTTTTGGCAAGGAGGTGGAACTAAAAGAAAATATCATCTAATCAAATGGGTTAAAATTTGCAAGAGTAAGAAGAAAGGGGGAGTTGGTATCAAAGATTTAACAAAGCTGAATATCAGCTTGTTATGCAAATGGTGGTGGAAGTTGGAGCATGAAAAAGGACTGTGGCAAGATTTAGTGAAGGCTAAATATTTAGCTAAAGACTCAATTCACACAGTAACTCATAAACTGTCTGACTCACCTATATGGTATGATCTTCTAAAAGTTAAGGAGCTCTACTTGAGAGGAAGAAGTATCAAAATAGAAAATAGGGAGAAAACTAGATTCTGGGAGGATTGTTGGCTATTTGATAGACCCTTATGCTCTCTGGTTCCAGAATTGTACATTCTGTGTGAGCAGAAAGAAGTCACTGTGGCAAATGTTAAGAGAGAGGGAGCTCATTTTTCCTTCCAAAGATGGCTGCCTGTGGAACTTAGAGATATTTGGTCCAAAATTTGGTCTTTAGTAGAATCTTTTCATGTATCTCAAAGCACTGATAAAATTGTGTGGAAATGGGATAAAAGGGGTAAGTTCACTGTTAAATCCATGTACAATGCATTGACAGTGGGGGACAATGGAACTTATCTTAAGAAGATTTGGAAAGGGAAGATCCCTCCCAAAATCAAGTTTTTTATGTGGTTGCTAACAAATGGGGTAGTGTTAACTAAAGATAACATGCTGAAAAGAAACTGGTTTGGTAGTCCAGAATGTTTCTTTTGTGATCAGGATGAATCAATTAATCATTTATTTTTCCAGTGCTCAATAGCAAAAGTTGTGTGGGCTTGTATAGCCAGATGCTTTGGGGCAAATGATATCCCTAGTAGTCTTGACCAGTGTCGTTGGTCCTGGCTTGATAAGTGGTTGCCTCAGGGCAGAAAATTTCATGTCCTAGGCACAGCTGCTATTTGCTGGGCCATTTGGAAGGCGAGGAATAATGCTTGCTTTGAGCACAAGATTATCAAAAGTCCGTTGGAAATTATTTGTCATGCAGGGGCTCTAATGAGGTTTTGGGCAGGGCTGTATCCAGAATTGGACAAGGAGGTGTTGGAAGAGAGGGTTAATACGACGCTGAAGTTGGCTATGAATATTTTGGCGTCCAAATAGATCAAGTTGTCAGGGACAGTGGATGAGGCTCAGGAAAATCAAGATGGTGGCCAGTACAAGAAGTGAGCTGGGCTGCAGGGTGATAGTAACCGTGGTGGTGGCTGTCTTTGGCACTATCCTGGAAGGCTTATTGGAGTTCGAATGGGGTCTGTTATTTGTCTCTTCTTTTGCCTGGTTTCTAAAACTGTCAGGTGGTCCGGTGTTAGCTGGTTGTTGTTACTCGTTTCTAAGTCTTCTCTGTTCCTGGTTAAGTCTCCTCTTGCGCTGGAGGTTAAGCGTATTTTGTTGGGTGGTTAGCTCTCCTCTTGCGCTGGAGGTTTAAGCGCATTTCTTGGGTCTGTCTTGTCTTTTTCTTGCTCCTTAAACATCTTAAAGATGCTTGTATTTCTGTTCTATGAATGGGAATGGGGATCCCCCGAATCTAAAAAAAATAAAAAAAAGTAAAGAGAGTACTGTAGTATTGGCCATGTGTAACACCTTTGTTGAAAACATAATGTCATGAAGTTCTGAACATTATCACAAAATGTGCAACATCTCTCTTCAACAACGATGTTACACACAAACTTCTCAATGCACTTCTTAAAAGAGATCTCCACAACATGTAGAATTTTTTGTGCAAATTTTCATAATTTCCTCAAATGTTATGATAGGCGTGATGTTGTATGCTGACTCAAATCCTATTTGTAATGGGACTCAAGAGACGTGTGCTATTATGACTTTTAGTTCTATTAGGACTGGAGTGTAGAATCCTACTCGAAGTAGGACTCATACTTGCATGCATTGGGAGAGTGACTATATAAAGGGTAGAGGCTATAAGCCAACACTAAGGGTCTTATTCAAGACTCATAAATTGCAATTATGAGCACTCAAGAGGATATCTAGACAGTTCTATTGCACTAGATTCTTGTATAGAGCAAGAATTAGTAGGTTCTAGAGGGTTAAGTGAGGTTGTAAGAGAGCAATAATCACTTGTACTCCTTCATAGTTATGTTTATAGAATTTGTGGTCAGCTTTACAAAAATCTTAATCTCATTGTTTCAACATTGCCATCTAGTGTTTTCTATGAGATTCATCGATGTTGTTCTTGATATAATGCAAGCTTGTGTCATACTCAGTATCCTTCTTTCAAATATCTGTGTTTGCTAACGAGTGTCTAGCAACATGGTTACATATAGTCCTTTGAGGATCAATTATGTCATGGGAAATCTGGAAGCACTGCTTGTCTCACTAATGTCGATGCTTCCTAATACTAGTAGCGAGCATCCCTATCATGGATTAATGCTGCCGCAACTTCCGCTAGAATCCTCCAATTCATGGACCTCAATTCCTGAACATGAGTAATAAAAATGAACAAGATGAATATATAATACATATTAAGGACTAGTCCGCTACTTGTAGTCCGCTGCATGGGGGCTTTTTGGAATTCAGTCATTATGGGAAGTGGGCTTCGCCAGAATACCATCCCGCAACGAGGCTTCGTCGGATTGCCATCATGAAACATAGCCAACACGTCAAAATGCCATCTGAGGACTTTGAGACTTTTTTCTTCCTCGTTTGCCCCTGCCCTTTCCTTCTGCTCCTCACACCGACGAAACGGAGGGAGCAAATGGATCGAGCGAGCGCATGCTTCCCTCGTCCTCTGCCGAGGAGGAGCGCGAGCGAGCGAGCTCTCCCACGCAGCGGCGGATCCACAGGGGGGGCTGGGGGGGCTCCAGCCCCCCTAATTTCTTGATTTCAAGCCTAATCACTGTAGCAAAAGCTTGATTTCACCATTAAATCTTCATGCAAATCAACATCTCCATTGTTTTAGCCCCCCTTATCCCGCATCGTGCATCCGCCACTGCTCCCACGGCGAGCTCCCCCCACGGTGGCCCTGTCCCCATGGCCAGCTCCCCCACGGCGGCCCGCCTCTCCCTGCACGCTCCCTCTCCTCTGAGCGCCGTTCCGCACGTCGTCCTCTCTAGCGTGCCCGCCCCTGCCTCCATGGATGAACAAGAGGGAGTTCATTGGATGAAATCCTTCGGCTTCGCCCTGCTGAGGAGCTGTTGTACACCATGGCTGGTCTTGGGCGCGTCGATGTCATGCTATAATCCATGGCCGTCGTGGGTGGGGGTGTGTGGGGAAGCGCTGCAGTCGTGGCTACCGTGGAGGCGGCGAAGGCGAGCGGGAGGCGCTGCCATGGGGCACGGCAAGAGCGAGCGAGCGGTACTGCTGTGGGGGCACTGTCGTGGTGGGCGGCGCTGGTGCCATGGGGCTCGGCTGCAGCGTGGAAAAATGCGGCGCTCGCTCGATCCGTTTCCCTCCCTCCGTTCCGTAGTGTGAGGAGCAGCCCGTGAAAAAAAGAAGGGCAGGGGCAAATGAGGAATAAAAGAGTCACAAAGCCCTCGGATGGCATTTTGGAGTGTTGGCCATGTTTCATAATGGTGATTCGGTGAAGCCCCGTTACGGGATGACATTCTGATGAAGCCCACTTCCTATAATAGCTGAATTCCAAAAAGCCCGACTGCATGGTGCCTAGATGCTTTCAAATTTTAATAATGAGCATTAGCACCGAGCATATATAACAGACGTCTAGAGTTACATAAAACCACTTGTAAAATTAGCTATTGGCCAAAGTGTCCCAAAACCATACTCCATATATTTATGCATCCTTGCTCCAAAACCACTGTCATTATGCTCCATATACGCGTTATCAAAACGCGTTACTATTGTGATATCCGAGATGGGCCAAGTCAAAACACATATCTTGGATATTGGCTCAAACAAAACAAGTCAAAACGTTTCTTGTTGCCGAAAAAGGCCTTAATATTTCGTTGTTCCTCTTTGGCTATAAGTTATTTTACAGTTCCTTTAGGACATTTAAGAACACAACTTGTTTTTCTCTCACAATAAATCAGCGAACAATACTTTTCACAATAAATCAGCGAACAATACTTTTCAGCTTGTCTTTTCAGCAAAATGGACAAGTAAGTACGGCTGATAAGACAAGCGAGCAGGACTATATGGTCAACTATTGACACGAACACAAGTACTATACACAGCAACACAAGGACCGATATAGCGTGGTTCAGGTAGTGGACAATTGATAGTTTATCTTCCTCTATCTTCATTTATCGCATTTTCATTATGGATCAAATACTAAACCACTATCAGAGAAACACCTAGACAAAACACCAAGGCACTAGGCAAGCGGCACTGCTCTACTTAGCGACTGGGTGCCACCTAGCACCTCTCTTTGAAACAGAGATTATATCTATTGAGGGTAGGGGTGGGCAATTGGGTAACCCAAAAGGTTCAGGCCGAGTAATTTCGGTTTTTGGAAATTTGGGTTTCACATATTGGTACCCAATTTGGCATCTGCTAACCCTAGTGTTAGGGCGCGTTTGGCTAGGCTCCGGCGGCTTCGGCTCCTGCCTGTCGGCCGCTGGGCGGCCGACACCCGGCACTGTTCACCGGAGCCGCTTTTCTCTCCCCTCCTTTTCCTCTCTCACAGACGCTCATGCCGACAGCCGGAGCCGGAGAAGCTCGTTTTTGTGGCTCCGCGGCTCCAGCTCCTGCCTTCTGTCGGCCGCCCAGCGGCCGACACCATGCTACAGTTGCCGGAGCCGGAGCCGGCCGGAGTCCTGCCAAACGCGCCCTTAATATATTTGCACAACACCCTTTCTTGTTTTCGCAAAGATGGGACTCAGTTCCCATTAACATTAATTAATGGGAGTCAAAGCACCACTACAAGTTGTTTGGAAATTAACCCCGCCTATGTTGTCTCAACATAGCAGGTCCCAAGACCTGATAAAGGAGGAGGGTTGTGTTAGGCGTGGCGAGCCAACGTTAAATCTAGCCATTCTAATGGAGATGAAACTCAAAAGAAAATCGTTGGGGCGTAACCCTCTTAGCGACGCGCCATATCGGAACCCGGGTATGGTGTTAAATGAGCAAGGGCTGGGTCGTCACCCCCGTGACGCGCCGTGCCGCGATCTGGGCACGGTGTCAAGTGATCAAGGATCGGGTCGTCGCATCCTTAGTGGCGCGCTACATCGGCGCCCGGGTGTAGTGAAAAATGAGCAAGGGTCTTCACATCTGATTTGACGGGTGCGAAGGGTAAGGAAGCTAGTCGAACCAACTAGGATCCGTTTAGGCAGTTGGAATGTAGGGTCGCTTACAGGTAAGTTAAGAGAATTAGTTGATACCGCGACTAGGAGGCGTGTAAATATATTATGCGTTCAAGAGACTAAATGGAAGGGTCAGAAGGCGAAGGAGGTGGACAATACAGGTTTCAAGCTTTGGTACACAGGGACAGTTGCGAATAGAAATGGAGTAGGAGTTTTGATTGATAAGAGCCTCAAGAATAGTGTGGTGGGAGTGAGAAGGCAAGGAGATAGGATTATCTTAGTCAAGCTTGTCATTGGTGATATGGTCTTGAACGTAATTAGTGCGTATGCCCCCCAAGTAGGCCTCGACAAGAGTGCTAAGAGACAGTTCTGGGAAGACTTAGATGGCCTGATTAGAGCTGTACCCAGTAGTGAGAAGCTTTTTATAGGAGATCTTAATGGGCATGTAGGTACTACAAGCGCAGGTTTTGAGGCAGTTCATGGAGGTTTTGGGTATGGTAGTAGGAATCAGGAGGGGGAGGAAGTTCTAGACTTCGCGGTAGCTTTTGACCTGATGATAGCCAACACTTTCTTTAGAAAAAGAGAATCTCATCTAGTGACCTTCAGTAGCGGACAACACTCTAGCCAGATTGACTGTCCTCACAAGAAGAAAGGACAAACGAGCATGCTTGGGTTGCAAGGTGATACCAGGGGAGTGTGTTGTTTCTCAACATAAGCTTTTGGTGGTAGACTTTTGTTTTCAGGTGCGTGCCCCTAGGGATAAACAAGCTAAGATTGAAAGAACAAAGTGGTGGAAACTGAAAGGGAAGACGTCAGAGGTATTCAGGGAAAGAGTTATCAAAGAGGGCTCTTGGAAGGAAGAAGATGACATAAACAACATGTGGGAGAAGATATCAACCAACATTCGGAAGGTGGCCTCAGAGGTGTGTGGAGTAACCAAAGGAAGTGGAGGCGAGGCTAAAGATACTTGGTGGTGGAACGAGGAAGTCCAAAGGGCTATTAAGGAGAAGAAAGAGTGCTATAGACGCTTGTACCATGACAGGAGTGTGGACAACATAGAGAAGTACAAGGTGGCAAAGAAGATTGCAAAGCGAGCTGTAAGTGTGGCAAAGGGTAGAGCGTACGAGGATCTTTACCAACGTTTGAGTATAAAGGAAGGAGATAAGGACATTTTATAGGATGGCTAGGGTTCGTGAGAGAAAGACCAGGGACTTCAACCAAGTTAAGTGCATTAAAGATGAAAGGGAACATCTCTTGGTGAAGGAGGATGAGATCCAACATCGATGGCAAGAGTATTTTGACAAATTGTTCAATGGTGAGAATACGGACACAACCTCTCAGTTGGATGACTCTTTTGATGACACCAATAGGCGCTTTGTGCGGAGAATCCAAGAATCTGAGGTCAGAGAGGCGTTGAAAAGGATGAAAGGAGGTAAGGCGATGGGACCGGATGGTATTCCAATCGAGGTGTGGAGATGCCTCGGGGACATAGCTATAATATGGCTAACCAAGCTGTTCAACTATATTTTTCGATCGAACAAGATGCCTGATGAGTGAAGGAGAAGTATATTGGTACCGATCTACAAGAATAAAGGGGATATTCAAAGTTGTACTAATTACCGGGGAATTAAGTTGATGAGTCATACTATAAAGCTATGGGAGAGTTATCGACCATCGCTTGAGAGCAATAACGCGGGTATCTATGAATCAATTTGGTTTCATGCCCGAAAAGTCAACCATGGAAGCCATTTTCTTAATAAGACAAGTTATGGAGTGGTATAGGGAGAAGAAGAAGGACCTACATATGGTTTTTATTGACTTGGAGAAGGCTTATGATAAAATACCAAGGAATGTTATGTGGTGGGGTTTGGATAAACATAAAGTCCCAACGAAGTACGTCGGGCTCATTAAGGACATGTACAACAATGTTGTGACTAGAGTTCGAATAAGTGATGGAGACACGGATGACTTCCCGATTAGGATAGGACTACATCAAGGGTCAGCTTTGAGCCCTTATTTGTTTGCCTTAGTGATGGATGAGGTCACAAGGGACATACAAGGAGACATCCTTTGATGTATGCTTTTCGCGGACGATGTAGTGCTAGTTGATGAAAGCCGAATAGGAGTGAATCAGAAACTAGAGTTATGACGGGAGACTTTGGAGTCCAAAGGTTTTAGACTCAGTAGAACTAAAACTGAGTATATGAGATGTGACTTCGGCACTACTATTCGGGAGGAGGAAGATATTAGTTTGGAAGGTCAAGTAGTGTCTAGGAAGGATACCTTTCGATATTTAAGATCAATGCTACAGAGAGACAGGGATATTGATGAAGATGTTAGCCATAGAATCAAAGCAGGGTGGATGAAGTGGCGGCAAGCATCTGGTGTCCTATGTGACAAAAGGGTACCACACAAGCTAAAAGGCAAGTTTTATAGGACGACGATTATACCTGCTATGTTGTATGGTGCAGAATGTTGGCCTACGAAAAGACAACATGTTCAACAGATAATTGTCGCGGAAATGCGTATGTTGCGTTGGATTTGCGGTCATACAAGAAGGGATCGAGTTCGGAACGATGATATACGTGATAGATTAGGGGTAGCACCAATTGAAGAAAAGCTTGTCCAACACCGGTTGAGATGGTTTAGACATGTCCAACAGAGACCTGCAGAGGCACCGGTGCATAGTGGAATCCTAAGCCAGGATAGTAACGTGAAGAGACAAAGGAAGACCGAGGTTGACTTGGGTAGAGGCAATAAAAGAAGACTTGAAAGGATGGAATATATCCAAAGACTTAGTCTTAGATAGGAGTGCTTGGAAGACAACTATTCACGTGCCTGAACCTTGATTGCTTTTGTAGGGTTTCAACTCTAGCCTACCCCAACTTGTTTGGGACTTAAAGGCTTTGTTGTTGTTGTTGTGTTGTTGTTGAAAGCACCACTACAAGTAATATTAGTGATTTTGTCAATGTCCAATATAATCCATGTCAAATTCTAATTAACCCATAAATGTCCTACAGTATCATTCTGACAAGTGGGGTTGTTCATTAATAACTAATATAATGTGAGTATTTCTATTCAATAAATTAACATGTGGGATTGTTCCAACACAACAGTGCAAATGCAGAAATATGTGTAGCTATTATTCAAAATAACAAATCTAAAGGTGCCTCAAGGTCCCTGGGAAACTGTTCTACAATAACTACATCCACAAATTCAATTGGTAGACCCAAGAGATATGGGAGCTGAAATACAACAACACATAACTAACCTTTTATTTTTCCTACAATCGGTAAAAACATCCACAATAGCTAGCTGAACAAAATCACCGCAGTTGTCCTTTTATATTTATTGATGGATTGATCTATGCTTCTAGCTATAGTAAAGTCATTTAAAGCTAATGATGCAAATCTGAAAAGAATGATTGTATAGCAGATTCTTAACCAGCCAATTCTGCTGCATGACTTATTTTTATTAAGTGGATGAGAAAGCCAGTTTCAAACAAGAAATCCACATATCTACTCCTATATCAAATTTGTCCTGGTAAGAAATCTAATCTGATGCAAGTGAAAAAAGTATAGTCTAGTCAGCAACCAGGCCATCACATTTTTTTTTCACAAAAACACAGGGGACCTGCGTATCATTATATTAAGAAGGAAGGACATCACATTTCAACACAGATATATACTATAAATTATAGTATTAGTTTAGCCAAACTGCATGACAAGGTGACTCGTAAGATTCAGAAATAGATGTATTTAAACAGTGAAAAACAAGGCTAATGACAAGGATTAATAGACAGCAGATTAACATGAACTAAAGTATTATATAAGTTATAGCTTGTGAAAAAGTACTATCCTGCATGCTTCAAACATCAAAACAGTACTTTTCCAATAACAATTTACTTAACTTACAAGATATTATGCAAATCAAGGAGAGCTCGAGGTTATTAATGTCATCAACATATCATGAAAACAGTGTATTGTTCAAAAAGAAATTTGTAAAAAACACTATAGGATCCAATACCCTTGTTGGTAAACAGATCTAATCTAAAATCTATATCATTTTAACAAAAGATATCTCACATTCAGACATTCTGGAGATACATTCCCACATTCTTCCAATGACACCACTATGTCCAAGACAATCCAATGGACAATGGAGATAAGTGGTCTATGCTACTAAGTAAAGAATAACATATTATACTGATTCAATCAACTACAACAGGTTGATATAAATAGTGGGATGCCACGCAATCCCTGAAATTCAATACTAAGAAAAGCCTTGTTTAGTACCATTGCAAAATGAATCCTCATCCAGCAATTCTGAGTTGATATCATACAACATGGTGCGATGTAACATTAACTGACATAATTAAAAGAGGAGTCCGCTACTCCACACTCCACAGCAACGGATCTGGTCTAGTTAACAGGCAAGATTTTATCAGGCTCACCAAAGGTAGCCGGGGATCTTGATGCGGAGGAAGAGCATGGCCATGGCGTAGGCGATGACGACGGCGACCGCGCCGGCGCTTCCAAACGAGACGCGGAGGCTCCGGGGCCTGGTGCGGTCGACGGCGAGGTCGAGCAGGATGATGCCGACGCCGCCAAGGAGGAACATGAACCCGGAGGAGAGCCCCTCGATGATGTACTGGCCGTTGACGCGCCCAGGGAGGAAGACGACGGGGCGGACGGCGCCGGTGCCGGGGTCCTGGGCGCTGCCGATGCCGGGGGGCTCGACGATGACGTCGTAGACGAGGCCCGAGACGACGGCGAAGTAGGTGAGTAGGATGAGGGAGAAGACGGTCATGGGTGAGGGGAGCGCCAGGTTCGACGGCAGCCTCAGGCGGGTGCGCGGCGGCCGGAGGAAGGAGAAGGGGAGCACGCGGAGGACGTGGAAGAGGGGATCGATGGAGTCGAAGTCGGCATGCGTGGCCGCCGCAGCTGCGGCGCTGCCGCCGGCGTGATCCGATCTAGGGGGCATCGCGCGTGGAGTGGGAAGAGAAAATACGGGCCACGCCTGGGGTTTGGGCCTCTTTTGACGTTTTTGGCTGTCAAAGGGACTTTTTTCTACCCCCAAACCCCGGGCCTGCGCTCCTAGACTCTAGCCGAGCCCGCCCCACCGCCGCTCGCCCCAGCCTCCTCTGAGCCGCCCAGAGCTTCTCGTTCGCTGGCGGAATGGTAAGCGCACGAGCCCTCCGCCTCGTCCTCCTCCCGCGCCTGCGGCGCTGCAAGATCTGATCTCCTCTTGTTACGTTTGCGTGGCGTTCCCAATTCCCATCGTGCAGGATGACTCGGAGAACAACGCACCCTCGACGCCGGGGTCCCCCGGGTTCAGCACCGACCAGCTGCCGCCCAACACCACCACCAGCCGCGGCGCCACTGCTCTGTCCTCCTATTCTGACGACTGCTCTGTCCTCCTATTCTGACGACGATGGCGAGCAGACGTCGACACTCACGTGCTCCCCAATGACGACGACTCCGCCGCCGCAGTGGCCCCCGACGAGGACGAGGAGGGGGAGGACCTCTACAATGACAACTACCTCGAGTAAGCCAACTTGAATCTGACCCGGGGCTGAAGATTTCTGGGATCTGCTGTGATTCAGAGTTTTGGGGTGACTAGGTAATTGGGACTAGGGATCTGATAGAGGCAATGGGTCGATTGACAGACACGATCAGTGGCCAGGACGGAAAAAAATTTCGGCCTGTTCGCTGGTTGGTTTTTGGGCTGGTTTGGGCTGGCTGGTGCTGGTTTGTTGTGAGAGAAAAATACTGTTGGCTGGCTGATTTGGGCTGGTTGAAACCAACAAGCGAACAGGGTGAAGGTAAGGCGAAATCGATAACTTGTTTGGATGTAGATACTGGGCTGGGGGTATTGAATTGGGTACCAATACCAATACAGCCTTAGAATGGAAATAGGTTCAATACCAATTTTTTTGTTTTGTTGTAGATAGAATTGGTAGCTAGAATC
The DNA here is from genome assembly GCF_019320115.1 of Miscanthus floridulus. Lineage (NCBI taxonomy): Eukaryota > Viridiplantae > Streptophyta > Magnoliopsida > Poales > Poaceae > Miscanthus > Miscanthus floridulus. The sequence goes on along the minus strand of NC_089588.1, from coordinate 62,907,193 downwards.
AAGCAAGGTTATATATTGTCAAATTCTGTACCTACATGATCGTCACTAAATTGTAGATAGAATTGGTAGCTAGAATCAAGTAGGGGGAGTTTTCTGTGTGCCATTAAAAAAGATCGTAATGCTCTGTGAGTCCCTGAAAAAGTTCAACGGTCTTCAGCGTCACTGTTTCAACTTTTTTATGCCCTCCATACCATTGCCGTCAGTTTGGGCTCTAACGCCGTCAAACTGCATGTGTGAAAAGTCGAAAATACCCTTAAGTGTAAATATGTCATTAATTTTTTTGAGCATCTTAACGACTTCATATGAAAAAACTCAAAACTAGAAAGTTGTAGATCTCCAGCCTGTTCGGATGGCTGGTTCGTATCGTCGCTGGTTCGTGAAGAAGTACTGCTGGCTGGTTTGTGTGAGAGAAAAATACTGTTTCGGCTGAAAATTTACGATCGTTTACGAGAAGCCACAGCCAAACGAACAGGCTGCTCATCGAAATCTATAATTTTCATATAAAAATTATTTTCATTTAATTCCACAAAAAAAATATAATTTCTCTAAAATATATTAATCATATCAAATTTCAAGCTTCTGACGAGCGTCCTAGGAGGTCATACAGTCATAAGCTGGACCGTCCTAGCAACCAATTTCAAGTTTGGATATTACATAAAAGGTCTACATCCAAGCTAAGAGCGGTGCGGCAACCTACGAAGCTGGGCGCCTTCTCTACTGGCTATGCGGTCCTACTCCAGCGTCTGAACAGAGCATGTTGCTTTTCTACCAGCTCTTTTGTTGGTCGTTGGGAACAGCTCGTCCAGAACTACAACTTGGCTCGACGTCAAGTTCTCTACGAATATAGCGTCGTATGCTCGCTTGGATGCAGATGAAACTGTTGCTACACATCATCGATGTGATCACTTTCACCAGGTCCACCGTTGGCATCGAACCAAACACATGTGTGCCTTACATTACACAAGGTGTGGTGTGTGGTGTGGCTTTTGAGACTGAGTTTATGTAGATTTCGTGAACAAATAGCTAGCAAAGTTCATTTTTTTATTATTAGTGTTTTGGGAGCACACACTCAGCATACATTATTTCACGACAACCTCAGCACCAACATATTTGTACTGCAAGACATGAAAACCTAGGAGCAGCATCAGTTTATGGATCGATCGATCAGATCCTGCTGAATAGATTAGCCATGGAGATGAGCGCGTTGGCTGACAGCGCAAGGAACCCAAGGAATGAAAACCACACCGCGATGTTGATCTTGCCGTCGAACTGGTCCTCGCCGTGTCTCAACGCCCAGAGACGGTTGCGAGACGCGGCTGCCGACGAAGCCGATATGAGCAGATACGCCAATACCTGCAGGGGAAACTAATTCAGCCACGGTAATCTCGATCCGTCTGTGCTCACAGCGGCAAATAGATGTATCTGGAAGCTAGAATGCATGTGCCTACCTGATCGAGGAAGAGGCTGCAGCTGTAGCCTGAGGTGCTCCGCGGCATAGATGCCGGCCAAACTAGACGGAGGATTTCAGCAAATGCTTGCGCGATCGAGTAGAAGCAGACGAACGCATTCACTCCGACGCCGTACCTGCCGTAGTACATCATTTGAGGATTGGTGAAGGAAAAAAATAGTAGTTTAATGCCAACAAAATATGAAAGCAGTACTGAATCGAGGCTTCACAAGAAGTTCTTTTATTTTATTTATGATGAGTTTTTCTTTATTCTATCTATTACCTTATTAAATTAATTAGTTAACACTACTAAAAAATGACTTTAGACGATTATATCTTTTATTTTCAAAGACAGTCTAAAAATTTGTGTCTTCAAAATACCTAGTTAATTTTAGAGGCCACTGGTAGATATTAGGAGGTAGTCTTGTCTCTATAAGTTATTAAAAGAGACATGCTTCTTAAGTGTATGTCTCCCAAAATAAAACATATTTTCAGAAATAAACCTATTAAGAGATCTGCCTAGGTTAATACGGCCAAGTCCACAACCGCCCCAATATCCTTGAAGTCTCGGACACCATCGAACCCTTAGTCCTACCGAGAGCCACTCTGTCTCTCCAATCGGTCAGCCACCTCTCCTCTCCTCCTTTGATATAAACTTTGTTTTCACCTGATATTAGTATATTGCATGCTAGCTTTAAAACTGACTAGATATCTCAAGCTATAGTGTCAATACACATTCTGTAATGCACAACAACTCAAAGTTATATCTTTTGTTCGATTAATGTACCATGAAAAAAATCGTATATCATTACACAAACTCGCCAAGGGAGCAAATGTGTTTATAAAATGCAATGTCAACTAACAAGCTTGCAATGAGTTTATTATATTAGTGGTCAATAGGAATGTATGACTAGAAAATGAATATTTTTTCCTGGCCGTATTTACATGAGGGTTTGCACCCAAGTAAACTAGTAGCACTCCATGGCGGTTTCCAATTACACCCAAGGAAATGTGCATTTTTCTTGGCAGTGTGAAATAATACCCAAGAAAAATATGAGATTACCTTGGTGGTTTGTAGTAATACTCAAGAAAATATGGAATTACCTTGATGGTTTGTAGTAATCCTCAAGAAAATATGGAATTACCTTGGTGGTTTGTAGTAATCCAAGAAAATATTGAATTACCTTGGTGGTTTGTAATAACACTCAAGAAAATGTGAAATTACCTTGGTGGTTGAAACTAACACTCAAGAAAATATGGAATTAACTTAACGGTTTGAGTTAGCACTCAAGAAATATGCATTTCCTTGGAGGTTTCCTATGTCTTCCACGGTAAATATTCCTTGAGATTCAATTTCGTCCCTTATGAAAATTGTTGGTCCATCAAGGATATTTTATTTTTTAGTAGTAATATTTTTAGTAATAACAATGTTTGCAATTAATAAAGGGATCGAACTACGAGTGGTTGGTCTTGCAATTCAACATAGGTGTTTGTATAGCTCTATGCCCGGCCCGAGACTATAGGGCCGTGTCTAGGTAGTAGCTTCCTCGACACGGCGTGCCGGACCCAATTAGTGGAGGCCCACTAAAACCTATCTAGGGCACCTTCATTTCTCATATTCGAAACCTAGGTCCAGTCCTCAACTCCCGTCCCTTCGCATGAAACCGCACGTCGCACCTTGCTCCCACACATCCGCTCGACCTCCCCTCCCCCCTCTCCGGTTCCTTCTCTTCCATATCGCCTTTGTCCGTATCTTTCCTCCGTGGTCTACTCCATTGTCGGCTCCCCTCCCTTCCTGGTTTCTCCACGCCAGCAGAAGCGGCGGCGACCTAGCGGCGAAGAGGCATGATCCCGACTATCTCGGGGCGATTGCAGCCTAGTGGCGTAGGGACATGACCTCGTCCACCAGCAGCGCGAGCTGCGTGTCTGGCTAGCTCATGCGACTACGGATTTGCGCATGTTGGCAGACATAGGAGCTCAGGCGGCCCGGCATGACTAAGCCAATGTAGGCCGTGCCTCGACCAAAGGCAGCCTATGGATAAGCACGACAGGACACGAAGGAGTCGTTGGACCGTGTCATCATTGGGCCCGTGCCATGACTGGCTGAGCGGTCTGTTTGGCCATCTATTGCCACAGCATGTGATGGCTTCTCCTAGAATATTCAGTCAGTATATGTGCCCATGAAATTAACCGATTGTTTTGCATAGTGGACTAAAGCATGCATGAGAATGACGTGAAATGTTGCGAGAGCAAAACACTGTTCCTTCACTGGAAAATACTGCTGAAGTAGAGTAACACTACTGGATTCAGGTTCTTTGCCGAGTGCCTGAGGCACTCGGCAAAGGCCAGATTGCACTCGGCAAAGCCTTTGCCGAGTGCGGCACTCGACAAAGAACACACGGCAAAAAATTGATCGGCAAAACACTCTTTGCCGAATGTCTTTTATCGGGCACTCGGCAAAGGCTTTGCCGAGTGCCCCGAGGACACTCGGCAAAGAAAAGCGACCGTCACGGCGCCGGTCCCGTTGACGGTCACTTTGCCGAGTGCCAACCCTGCAAGCACTCGGCAAAGATTTTTTATTTTTATTTTTTTAAATTTATTTGCCGAGTGCCAACCCTTCGGGCACTCGGCAAAGAGTTTTTATATTTTTTTTTACAAAATTTCTTTGCCGAGTGCCAACCTTCAGGCTCTCGGCAAAGATTTTTATTTTTTTTTTAAAATTATCTTTGCCGAGTGCCCTCCGTACAACACTCGGCAAAGATTTTTTTTTAAATTTCTTTGCCGAGTGCCCTCTGTACGGCACTCGGCAAATATTTTTATTTTTTTTAAATTTCTTTGCCGAGTGCCATCTGTCCGGCACTCGATAAAGTTTGAATTTTTTTTTAAAAAAAATTCTTTGCCGAGTGCCCTCTGTCCGGCACTCGGCAAAGTTTTATTATTTTTTTAAATTTCTTTGCCGAGTGACATGGTCACAGCACTTGGCAAAGCTGGAAAAATGGGTTTCTGGACACCTATTTTCCTAGCTTTGCCGTGTGCTGTGACCGTTGCACTCGGCAAAGGGGTCATTTGCCGAGTGCAACACTCGGCAAAGTGACCCAAAACTGCAATTTTTAATTTTTTTTACATTCCATCATGACAAATAAATTCATATAAACATCCATCACATATATATCTCATCCATCCACACATCCATCCGCACATATCACATCCATCACAATATATATCACATATATAATAATAAGTGCTCAAGTCCATCCAAATAAATTCACAAGTCCATCAAAGTCCACAAGTGCATCACAAGTATATCACAAAGTGAACAACAAATGAAAAAAATACAACGTGCACTCATCTCGGGCAATGCAACTGTGGTGAAGGCCCAACTCCATCATTCGGAGGTGCATGAAGTAGATTATTCGAGCCACCGTCAGATGGAGACTGCACAAAGAAGAAAAGATTGCATGTGAGACAAGATTATTTGGATAGCTAATCTAGGAAGGTAGAGGCCATACAAGCAAAGCACAAGCGAAAGTAAAAAACTTTCATACTCACAGGAGTAGCTGTAGCGGTAGGACGCGGAGGCGGAGGTGGAACCAACAGCCTAGGTGGCAGAGAGAAGCCCACATGTTGCCTAAGTCCTTGTAGGAACTCCGTAATATCCGTCAGCCTCTGCGCCTGGGCCTGCCGCTCGGCCCGCTCGGCCTCCAGCTGGACCACCATCCTCTGGTGCCCGGCCTCCAGCTCCAGACGTTGTCTCATTTCTTGTTCCAGCCGAACCTGCAATATTTCACTCTAATGTTTCAGTAATGCAAAGCTAATTAAGGTGTGTAAAGATCAATGTGTGACGAGTAAAACAGGAATAACCTCGAGTGCGTCGACCCGGTGTTGTGCAGCGGTCGGCCGTGTGCGAATGGCCGGGCTCTCGCTCGTGCTCCGTGCTCGGATCTAGGAGAGAGAGGGAGTAGAGGCCGTGTCGATGACACCGTCGCCAAGCCAGAACTGCCCATGCTTCTTGCCATGCCCCGCCCTCATGACGGCCTCTCCATCGAAGTCCTGGGTGCTCGGATCGTGGTCTGACCCATGGAGCGACCTCGCCACCTTAGTGTAATCACTGATGCAGGAGTGGACGCTCGGGTTCGTATATGCCTTGGGCGGGTCCTCCAGGTTGAAGGAGACGTTGGACGTCGCCTTGCCCTTGTGGGCCATACACCATGCCTGGAAGTCCGAGCAAGCCTGACCACTATATGACGCCGACTGGGAGAAAGATAGCACGATGATTAGAAATCAGGTAGAACTGAGCGTCACAATAGATAAATGAATTCGCGTACCCATGCTTGTTTGTATCCGGCAAGGTTGCGGCTGCCTTGATGGTGTGCTAGACCTTGCATCTGCAAATGACAGTCCCGGGCATCCCTGTGCATCTTGAGGTAGTCCTCCATGAACCACCTGTCCACCATCTTCGCCCAGCACTCGGGATACGCTTGGCACCACCAGGGAATCATCTACACATCATCAAGTATTAGACATATAAGAAGATCAAATTAAACCAACTGAATCTCAAAATGAATCAATATTGATGTTCTTCATTTACCTCAAGGTACTGCTCCCGGGTCAGCTGCATCTCTCTTGCATCTTTCTTGGTTTTCCTCTCTCCAAGCTTTGACCCGTAGTAGGTTACGATGGCCTGGATGCGCACCTCGTGATGCATGTCGGAGACGAGTTTTTTACAGGCTTTGGTGGTCACCTGCTCCGCCCTGGCCTCAAATCCCTCCTCGCATCTGTAATAAGTCTGCATACAAAAGCGATGTATCCATTCATTATTTCAAGAAAAGTCTAATGAATACGACGTATTGAGCAATATTGTGCGAGGGTGACTTACCCAAAGCTCTGCCTTCACCCGCGCCGCCTTGTTGGGGTACTCCGCATCGGTGGCGACGGCGTAGTGGTCAAACGAGTAGGCCGGCTCCATCTTCGATGCATACTGAAGGGACCGTGATGTCTAAGAGGGGGGGGTGAATTAGGCAACTTAAAAATTCTAACTCTAAACTATGGCCTCTTTTTCTAACCCTAGCAAAACCTATGCTATAGATAAACTATCTAGATGTGCAACTATGGTTTTGCTAGTGTGTTGCTATCTCTACCGCAAATGTAGTAAAGTAATCAATGTAAATGCAGAAGGTAAAGAGCAAGGTAGAGATATGCAAACTCTCATCGACGACTCCAGTATTTTTATCGAGGTATCGAGAAGCGCGCGAGCTTCCCCCTAGTCCTCGTTGGAGCCCCTCGCAAGGGCCAAGCTCCCGGTCGGGTAACTCCGTGGATAGCCTCGGGCCTTCCCCATGCGCAAGTGGGTCTCCGACGTGCCTTCCGGCAAGCCTCTCCTGGATGCTCCCCGCCGTCTTCACTATCATGCTTCTGGCTGAAACGCCGCGGGCCTTGTTCCCTCCGGTACACGGTGGCGGCCACACCACTAAACGCGGTTGGTGTGATCTCGCAAGACTTCAAGCCCCTCCGATGTACAACAATGGTGCTCGCAAGCACCGAGTGGTAAGAGGTATGCAAACCTCACTAAACACTAGGCCTAAACCTAGAGCAAGCGCATGAGCAGGTGGTCTAATCAACCTAAGCACTTCGCAAAGCACCTACAGCTAATCACCTAATGAATCACTAAGCTCTATGCAAGTGGAGATCACTAAAATGGTGTATCAACACCCTTGGTATGTTTCCTCAGCTCCACACCTCTCAAATGGCCGGTTGGGGGTTGTATTTATAAGCCCCACTGAGAAAGTAGCCGTTGGGGTCGAACTCCCACAATTCTGCTACTGACCGGACGCTGAATCGTCCTGACCTGGACGCGTCCGGTCGTCCCGACCGTTGAGCCGGCAATATACTGATCGGACGCTGGCCAGCATCCGGTCGCCTGCCACCAGACGCGTCCGGTCGTAGATTTGCTGCTCTGGAACCTTACTGTACTTGATCGGACGCTGCTTCCCTGCATCTGGTCGGTTTTGTCACCCGCGTCCGGTCGTCCCGACTGCAGAGCCACCAGTCCAGCGTTTGGTTGTCCCAACTGTCGAGCCACTGGTCCAGCGTCCGGTCGTCCCGACTGCCGAGCCACCAGTGTCCGGTCCAGCGTCCGGTCGCCTCTGCGAGCTCGTTTCTTCACGATCTTGCATACGGCTTGGTTCCAATCTTCATGCTTGGACTTTGCTTGATCTCTTGGGTCTTCTCTTGTGCTCCTAAGATCTTGCTTGAGGTGTTGATCATCGGATCATCACGTCGCCTTCGTCCAAGTTATGTCTTGCACCCTATTGAACTACAAAACAAACACTTGTAAATTCATTAGTCCAATTTGGTTGTGTTAGTCATCAAACATCAAAATCCAAAGTAAATGGGCCAAGGGTCTATTTTCCTTACAATCTCCCCCTTTTTGGTGATTGATGCCAACACGACCAAAGCAAGCAAATAATAAGAATTTGGAAGTTAAAAACTACCTACTTGCTAGGATGCAATGCAAAGGGCAAGTTTATTTGATACTTAAAGATACCAATTGAAATCATATATGATATTAAGGGATACCAATTGAAATCAATTGTAAGATACCAATTAAAACTAAATGAAAGGTTATCTTGCCCTTGCAAAAATCCCCATGTGGCATTATGGATTCCTACAAATTTTACCATTACTTAGACTAATCCATAATCCACTTTCCTCCCTTTCTCGGACCATTACCACTTGTAGACATCAACTTGATGCTTGCCTTTGGTCCTTCAAATTCTCCCCCTTTGGCATCAAACACCGAAAAGGAAGACATTAGTAGCACAAGGGAGGGTCAAATTTCATGATCCTTTGTGTATAGAGTGAAATAGGATCACAAAATTTGACTCTCACATTATATAGACTAAGCTCCCCCTAAATGTATGCATACATATGGTAGAAAGCAAAGCATATGCATAATTAGCAATTTATTGCACAAGAGAGTTTAATCTATATAATGCATGGAGAAAGCATATAAATATGAAATGAAATCAACATGATGATGCCAATTGAAGAATGATGCTTAACTCCGGGGACTCCAATTTCCTTACAATGAGACTACTACACATGTGATAGGTTTGAAAAATTGATACCATTTGAAAAAGTGTTAGTCTCAAAGCATCCAAGTTGTAGAATTACTCCCCCTAAATATGTGCACACAAATGTAGAATACTTTGTAGAAATCATGCACATTGATTTTAGAATAAAAAATACCACTTGAAAGATGACATCTCATGAATGTGAGAATCATTTTCAAAATAGATATTCAGGGAGAGATTATCTACAATTTGGACTTTGGCACATATTAGATGAACAATAGTAAGACAAGCTATGTGCCGTGCTCCTAAACAATTTTGAACCATGTAGGTTTGCTCCAAGGGTTAAAAAATGAGACCGAGCAAGCCTACCATAAGATATACCTAGTGTATGCATGACAAAAGATATAAGCATGCAAATGCAAACCTAGGCATGAAGAGTAACTAGATGCTTAAGATATCAATTTGTAAGAAAATACCAATTGAAAGATGTACCAATTAAAAAGTAATAACATCTAGTTACCTAACATGGGAAAGGGAATTTGGGTCCTATAGTATTCACTAACCCACTTGGCAATGATTTTGTCCATCATGATGCACCCCATGAAATGCACCCATCACTTTGCCAAGTCTCCAAATTCCCCGATGTCCGACGGACTTCTCACTTCCCTTTCGGGATCCAAACCTTCTTGGTGCTCTTCATGTTTGAAATGATTTCCTTTGGCACCCAAAAGCGATTTGACCCCATTGTTGGCTTGCTTGTTCACCTTGATGGCCACCACCTTGTCATTTTTCTTCTTCTTCAAGAGATAAGGTGTGGAGGCCTTCTTGTCCACCTTGTTGGTGTAGGTGTTGGAGAGCTTGCTTGTTTGCTTTTTCTCCTTCTTCTTTGCTCCTCCCCCATTCTTCACCTTGCACTCATAGGACTTGTGACCTTCCTTGTGGCACACGTAACAAACCACGGTTTGTCCTTCATCAAGCTTCTTCACTCCCTTGACGGTGTTATCTTGATGAAGTTGGGTTTGCTTCGCCTTGCCTTTCACTTGAGTCAAGTCCTTGGTGAGGCGAGCTACTTCTTGCTTGAGTTGCTCATTCTCCTTTGCAACCTCTTGTGTGCATGTATCTACAACAACTTTCTCAACACAAACTTGGTTGCACAAAGGTGAGTCTAAACATAAATCATTACAAGAAGTAGAGGCATCCTTTTTAGACATGTTAAAGATAGAACTTTTCTTTTTAGATGCCTTGGTGGGGGTTGTGCTAATGGCTTCAAGATTAGCAACTTTATTAGTTAGCTCATCACAATGTTTGCACATGGTTTCCATTTTAGCAAGCAAACTATTATATGCTTCTTGTGAGCTAGCTAACTTTTCTTTTAATTTTTCATTTTTCTTTAAGAGTTGCTCATCATTGATTGTGCATGCATTTGTTGTTGCACTAGTCTCAAGTTTCTCAATTTTAGTAGATAGTTCAACATTGAGATTAGCAAAGTTCTCATATTGTTCAAGCAAGGTTTTGTATGCTTTTTGTGAACTATCTAGCTTTTCTTTTAAACTTTTGAGCTTCTTTTGTTGACTAGTGCAAGCTTTAGCATAATTAAGATTTTCTTGCACAAGTTCATGATAAGAAGGCATATCATCATCACTATCACTCTCACTAGAGGAAGAGCTTTCGTTACCTCGTGCCATAAGGCACACACGAGAAGAGCTTGATGATGAGTGCTTGCGGCCTTCGCCTCTTGTGATGGGGTTCTTCTTCACTTGAAGAATCATCCCATGATCTTATTGATGTGAGGGCTTGGTTCTTGCATGCCTTCTTCTTTGTCTTGGGTGTGGGCTTGTTTGGACAAACTTCACAAAGTGCCCCAACTCGCCTGCATCCATAGCATCCTCTCTTTCTTTGCTCATTTCTTTGATTTGTGAAAATGAAATCTTGAATTTAGGATGGGCACACCCTTGACATTGAGCCTTTGGATCATCTTCTCCACCTTGTTGATCACTTTGATTGATTCTTCATCAAGATCGGAGGTGGAGGAGGAAGATTGATCATCACTTGAATCTTCATCATCATCATCATCGTCCTCATCTTCTTCTTCATCTTCACTTGAGGAACTTGAGCTTGAGCTTGTCTCAACTTGCTTGCCCTTCATCTTCTTTTTCTCGCTACAAGCGAGAGCTTTGCCTTTGCTTGATGAAGAAGCTTCTTCTTGACCCATCTTACGTGACATTTCAAATGCCACTAACTTGCCAATGGCTATGCCCTGGGGTCATGTTGCTCAAGTCCTCCATGTTGTGAAGGATGGTGATGATGCTTGCATATTTCTTTTGTGGTAGCACGGAGATGATCTTCCTCACGATGTCCGCATCATCTAGCTTTAATAATCCTATAGAATGGAGCTCATTGATAATTAGATTCAAACGAGAATACATATCACGAACAAGCTCATCATCATTCATAGTAAAGGAATCATAGTTTTGCTTTGCTAGACAATGTTTTTGCTCACGGACATTGCTTGTGCCGTCATGGAGCTCTTGGAGTTTTAACCAAATTTCATGTGCCGTATTTAAAGTGAATACTTGGTTAAAAACATCCATACTAAGTGATTCAAACAAGCAATTTTTAGCTCTAGCATTGAAGTGCATTTCTTTTTCATCACTCTTTGTGGGTTTTTTGGGATTCTTGATGGGTTTCATCCCATCACGAGTGACTCTCCATACACCCAAATCAACCACCTCAAGGTGGCAAGCCATTCTAGCTTTATAGTATGGGAAGTTAGTGCTGTCAAAGTGCAGGAGGCCTAGCGGTATCCATCCCAACCTACTCTAAATAGCGTCGGCTCAACGGCGGTTAAGCCAAAGGTCCAAATTGAGCCAACCGGCTCTGATACCAATTGAAGGGACCGTGATGCCTAAGAGGGGGGGGGGTGAATTAGGCAACTTAAAAATTCTAACTCTAAACTATGGCCTCTTTTTCTAACCCTAACAAAACCTATGCAATAGATAAACTATCTAGATGTGCAACTATGGTTTTGCTAGTGTGTTGCTATCTCTACCACAAACATAGTAAAGTAATCAATGTAAATGCGGAAGCTAAAGAGCAAGGTAGAGATATGCAAACTCCCATTGATGACTCTGGTATTTTTATCGAGGTATCAAGAAGCGCGCAAGCTTCCCCCTAGTCCTTGTTGGAGCCCCTCGCAAGGAATCCCTCGCAAGGGCCAAGCTCCTGGTCAGGTAACTCCATGGATAGCCTCGGGCCTTCCCCACGTGCAAGTGGGTCTCCGACGTGCCTTCCGGCAAGCCTCTCCCGGATGCTCCCCGCCGTCTTCACTATCAAGTTTCCGGCCAAAACGCCGCGGGCCTTGTTCCCTCCGATACACGATGGCGGCACACCACAAATGCGGTTGGTGTGATCTCGTAAGACTTCAAGCCCCTCCGATATACAACAATGGTGCTTGCAAGCACCGAGTGGTAAGAGGTATGCAAACCTCACTAAACACTAGGCCTAAACCTAGAGCAAGCGCATGAGCAGTGGTCTAATCAACCTAAGCACTTCGCAAAGCACCTACACTAATCACCTAATGAATCACTAAGCTCTCTGCAAATGGAGATCACTAAAATGATGTATCAACACCCTTGGTATGTTTCCTCAGCTCCACACCCCTCAAATGGCCGGTTGGGGGTTGTATTTATAAGCCCCACTGAGAAAGTAGCCGTTTGGGTCGAACTCCCGCAATTCTGCTACTGACCGAACGCTGAATCGCCCTGACCGAACGCGTTCGGTCGTCCCGACCGTTGAGCCGGCAATATACTGATCGGACGCTGGCCAGCGTTCGGTCGCAAATTTGTCTCTCTGGAACCTTACTGTACTTGATCAGACGTTGCTTCCCTACGTCCGGTCGGTTTCGTAGCTCACGTTCGGTCATCCTGACTGTAGAGCCACCGGTCCAGCGTCCGGTTGTCCCGACTACCGAGCCACTGGTCCAGTGTTCGGTCGTCCCGACTGCCGAGCCACCAGCGTCCGGTCCAGCGTCCAGTCGCCTCTGCGAGCTCGTTTCTTTGCGATCTTGCGTACGGCTCGGTTTTAATCTTCATGCTTGGACTTTGCTTGATCTCTTGGGTCTTCTCTTGTGCTCCTAAGGTCTTGCTTGAGGTGTTGATCATCGGATCATCACGTCGCCTTTGTCCAAGTTTCGTCTGGCACCCTATTGAACTACAAACAAACACTTGCAAATTCATTAGTCCAATTTAGTTGTGTTAGTCATCAAACACCAAAATCCAAAGTAAATGGGCCAAGGGTCCATTTTCCTTACACATACGTAACAATGCCGGGGAAGTGTTGCCTGCACAGAAGACCTAGGATGCCGTTGACTAGCCGTGCGTTACCACCCGACACAACCACCCAATTCCTGCACAAGTGATTAAGAAAAACTATTAGTTTTTTTTCATCATATCATATGATGTAGTGGTGATAACATATAAAGTTACTTACTTTTTCCCTTCGGGGCGAATCACTGGACGTTGGTGAGGAAGCGGAACATGTGGAAGGCTCGTGGGACCTCGCAAGTAGACACTCGAAGAGGAGTCGGAGGAAGCGGAACCCGTGCCTACCGCCTCCAACTCGTCATCCTCGTGCGGCCCCTCCTCCTCGTCCATCTATCGAACTAGCTCATCGTCCGACTCATCCACAGGCACCACCTCCTCCTCCGGCTCCTCCTCACGCGGCGTGGGAGGAGACGCCCCCCTCCTGCGTCTGGCAGTCCTCCTCCTCCTGTCTGATCCCTCCACCACCCCCTCTGCCTCCTCCTGCAGCCGGCGTGGTCTTTGGTATATCGAGTTCACGGACCTATGACGGTCCCCCGCCATCTTTGTTCAATCACCTGCAACAAAAAAGAAAAACAAGACGTAATTAGAAATAGGTGCAAAAATGAACAAAACATAATTACAAAATACATAGTATTACATGTATTAGAAATAATCTTCATGATTGAGATTAGCTGGATCATAGGTCTCGTCATAACTATCAACATTGTCCAACTCATCAACACTATCCGAAGGAGGAATGTTGTCTTCATTGTCATTGCCTAAATGTAATTGCTCAAGCATTTGTATGTCCTTCAGATTTTGCACCTCGTCTCCAGCGTCCTCGTCATCATCCCTTTCATTGTCTACTTCCATTCCTATCTCTTTGGTGAAGTCTATGTCAAACCTTCCTTGTAGTCCCTCTTCTTGATAGAACTCTCCATCATATGTGTTTGGGTTGAAGTTGTAATCTTCATCGTTTGGGACAGGTAGTTTACCATGTGGCGATACCTTGTGCACAATAGACCAACCCTTAAGATGCTCGGTGTCTTTGCACACGTATGACGTATAATAAACCTGGACGGCCTATTGAGCCACAATGTAGACATCTTTTCCTAGATAGATGGAATCCTATCGAATCTCGACTAGCCCAAGCTTAGGGGTCCGTCTCGTTACTCTAGGATGAAACCAGTGGCATTTGAATATGATAGGAGTAAGAGGCTTGGAACCATAGAATGATAGTTCATAGATTTCTTCAATTCTTCCATAATAGTCGAGTCCATCAGTGCCTGACGTAACAACTCCGCTGTTTGTGGTTTTTCGATTAGACCGACTCTGCTCGTAGCTTGCTGTGTGAAAACAATATCCATTCACATCATAACCGGTAAATGACTTGACCCTAATGGCACAGCCGTTTGCAACCTGTCTCAGCTCATCACTTATAGACGCATCAGTTTGGGCTTTCTGTTTGAATCAACAAATGAAATTGGGGCTCCCTGGTCCCGCACCCTGTGAAAGAAGGGTATCATTTTCTTGCGGGGTAGGTTGCCTCGATCCATGCCAGAATTGACGAAGAAATTCCCTATACCAACGAGAAACAAGGGGGTTGGACGAAGAAACAAGGACATACGGCGAAATGATATAAGTTCGTTTAGAACTTACCCAATGAACGGTTGCACCTCGACAAGGTTGGTCAACACATATAGCATGATACTGCGCCACTCTTCATTTTTCAATTGCTTAGTGGTCGATGCACTTGCGCTTCTGAGTTGCCCTTGGAAAAGGCTGAGGTTCGATTCATTTTCGCTAGCATTGTAACGAGGGGGTGGATTATAAACGCTAGGAAGTTTCTTAGTGTAGTATTTCTCTGTGAAGTTCGACACCTCCTCTAGAATGTATGCCTCTACAATGGAAGCCTTAATTTTGGCTTTATTTCTATATTTTTTACAAAGAGTCTTCAGACATCTCTCGATTGGATAGCACCAACGGTTCTGCACGGGCCCCCCATCCATGCCTCATATAGGAGGTGCACAATCAAATGCTGCATTGGCAAGAAGAAGCCAGGTGGAAAGATCTTCTCCAACTTACAAAGCAACATTGATGCCACTTTTTCCAAGTCATCAATGACGGTTCGAGAGAGCTCCTTGGCACAAAGCTGGTGGAATAAGTAGCTCAACTCTGCCAGCACTTGCCAGACATGCTCCGAGACATAGCCTTGAACCATCGCCGGAAGAAGCCGCTCAATCCATATGTAGTAGTCATGACTCTTCATCCCGTTTACTCACAGAGTGCCTAAGTTCACTCCCCTCTTTAGATTCGCTGCATACCCATCAGGGAACATTAGCATCTTGATCCAGTCAAGTACTTCCCTCCTTTGGTCCTTTTTCAAGATGAAATCGGCCTTAGGCCTTCTCCAGGTCATACCACGACTAGGAGGCTGCATCTCTTGATTTGGTCTATCTCACAATGTTGCCAGGTCCACTCTAGCCTTAGGGTTGTCCTTAGACTTTTCAGTGTCCATGAGTGTTGCCCAAAGTGCCTCGGCGACATTCTTTTCAGTGTGCACTACATCAATGTTATGTGGCAGAGGAAGGTCATCGAAATAGGGGAGCCTCGTCATGCCCGAGATATGAGTACACATATGTTGCTCACCATATCCCACAAAACCATCTTCTTCATTAGACACAAGAGCATCTATCTGAGCATGAACCTCGTCACCAATCATCATCCGTGGTGTAGGGTTTGTCACTTTGACACCTTTCGTAAAGTTCTTGATGTCTTGTCTAAATGGATGGTCAAGAGGTAGGAATTGACGATGTCTGTCGAACGACGAATACTTGCCACCCTTCTGCAACCAAATGGACCTCACACCTTCCTTGCATATTGGGCATGGGAACTTCCCGTGAACACACCAGGCGCAGAATATCCCATACGCCAGGAAGTCATGCAGGGAGTAGTGGTACCAAACGTGCATTTTGAAGGTTGACTTTGTAGCTTGATCGTATGTCCATACCCCTTCGTCCCAAGCACGAACCAATTCATCAAACATGGGCTCCATGAACACACCCATATTACTCCCTGGGTGTCCAGGAATTATCAACGACAAGAATACGTTATGTCATTGAAAGGAGACACGGGGGGGGGGGAGAGATTAAAGGGGATAACGAAGATGGGCCAACATGTGTATGGGGCAGCCATCATTCCATAAGGATTGAACCCATCTGTTGCCAGCGCGACACGTACATTACGAGCCTCATCTGCTTTGTCATGATGTTTGTCATTAAAGCAGATCCAAGCTTCACCATCGGATGGATGTACCATCTTGTCAGGATTGTACCGTTTGCCATTTTTGTGCCATGTCATCTGTTTTGCGGATTCCTCGGTCATGTATAGCCGTTGGATCCTCGGTAGGAACGGAAGGTACCGTAGGAGTTTCACGGGGATCGTAAGTTGCCTCTTCTGGCCATCATCAGAGTCTACCTCTAGGTACCTAGAGGATTTACACTTTGGACAGAACTTTGCATGCTCGTGTTCTTTCCTAAATAGGACACGCCCCTTCGGACAAGCATGTATCTACTCATACGGCATCTTAAGTGCTCGAGGGAGTTTCTATGACTCGTACATGCTCTTTGGCAGAATGTGGCCCTCCAGAAGTAGGGTGCCAATCATGGCCAACATCTTATCGAAGCCAGGTCGACTCAAGTTTAACTCAGACTTCAACCCGATTAAGCATCCAATGGCATCCAGTTGAGACACCGTTGACCGATCATGAAGGGGTTTCTGTGCCGAGTCCATCATGTCGTAGAACGCCTGTGCGGCTGCCTCCATCTCCTCCTTCTCGCGTCCCTCATCGAACTGTCCTTGGTGAAAGTCATCTAACATGTCTGGTACCCCGGCATCAGCATCAAAAGCCTCCACCCGTGGTCTCACCACCTCCTCTCTCATACGATGGGCTTCACCATGGTGGACCCACCGGGTGTAGTCCGGCGTAAATCCATTCTTCACAAGATGTTTACCCATTTCCACCTTGTTTACCCTCCTCCTGTTTCCATATTTGCTGTAGGGACACAAAACTAGGCAATGTCCTTTAGCAGCCTTGCCAAATGCACTATTCAAGAAAGCATCGATCTTGTTCATCCATTCCATGGTGTAATCACTCTGACTTCTCCAGCCCGTGTACATCCACTGACAGTCCTAAATCCTCTAACATATGTATTAACGAGTAATGTAACCATCAATTACATCTACATGGTGTTCCTACTATCTAATAGGTGAGGATAGGTCCTAATCCCACCCGCGGATGCATAGATGAGGTTAATTTCCATGCTCTACTCCTATCCGAGACAGAATTTCGGCAGCACCTCCCCATTGTTCTCATGCATAGAAGAGTGCGTATCCGGAGAACAACAGGGAGGTGATGCCGAAACTCTGTCTCAGACCAGAGTAGACCATGGAAACTAACCCATCTACGCATCCGTGGGCTGTCCAAAAAACGTGGACAATCCGAAACAGATACGGTCATAGATATGCAAAGATCTGCATACCTCCAACCGTATCTCTTTCGAACGGGAGACGCCTAACTAGGTTACGTGATCTACAACCATGATACGGAAAGAGGGGTTATACCTAGGGTGGCGGTGGAGTCAGGCTAGCGGGGCCGTGGCGGGTCGGTGCAGTGGCGAGGCGGCGCGGTGCAGGCAGACCGGCACGGCGATGGGAACTCCGACTTGGCTCCGACGGGCTCTTCTCTAAAAAAATGGAACAAAATACTGTCATTTAAAAAAAATTCGGTAGAACCTCCCCTGCACGGTGAGGTTTCCAAAACCTGCAAAAAACAGCGGCACGATGGCCGACAAGCACAGTAGTCTCAAGAGAAGCCATGTAATTTGGATATCAATCCATACAGAAGAATATATCCAAGTAGTACCACTACTTCTACTACTACTTCCACTATTGCTACTACTACTACCACTAGTTCTACTACAACTACCACCACTATTGCTACAACTACTACCACTAGTTCTACTACTACTACTACTACCACTACTTCTTCTACTACTACCACTAATTCTACTACTACTACCACCACCACTAGTGGTACTACTACTACCACTACTTCTAATACTACTACTACCACTAGCACTACTAGTACAACTAATCCTACTACAACTATTACTACCACGACAACAACAAGAGAGAAGGCATACCTGATGGGCGCCGGGAGTAGGGGCGGGCGGCGTCGGGGTCGGGCGACGTCGGGGTCGGAGTCGGGGTCGGGCACGGGCGTGGCCAGGGGCAGGGCGCGGGCGGCCGGGCGGCACGGCGCGACCGGGGGCAGGGCGTGGGCGCGCGGGCGACCGGGGGTAGGGCACGGGCAGCGCCGACGGCTGGGGGCAGGGCGTGGGCAGCGCAGGTGGCCAGGCGGCAGGGCGCGGCCGGGGGCAGGGCGCGGCCGGGGGCAGGGCGTGCGGCGCGCGGCGCGGAGGCGGTTTTGACGCGGGCGTGGGCGCGATGCCAGTGTGACTGGCCGGCCGGCCGGCCGAATCGCTTAAGTCCTTAACCGCCCTTTGCCGAGTGCCGGATCATGGAGGCACTCGGCAAAGATATAATTTTTTTTTAAAAAAATTTCTTTGGCGAGTGTCCCAGATCTGTCACTCGGCAAAGATTAATTTTTTTTTAAATTTCTTTGCCGAGTGTCTCAGATCTGTCACTCGGCAAATTTTTTTAAATACTTTGTCGAGTGCCCCTGGCACGGCACTAGGCAAATATTTATTTTTTTAATGTCTTTTTTTGAAAAAAAAAATACTTTGCCGAGTGCCCCATGTCCGGCACTCGGCAAATATTTGATTTTTTTAAAAAATTTTTTTCCCGAGTGTCCCAGATATCGCACTCGGTAATTTTTTTTTGTAAAAATAATTTGCCGAGTGCCCTTGGCACGGCACTCGGTAAAGATTTAATTTTTTTTAAAAAAAATGTCTTTGCCGAGTGCCCTGCTAAGGCACTTGGCAAAGAGGAAATTTAAAAAAAAATCAAAACCCTCTTTGCCGAGTGCCTTATTCGTGGCACTTGGCAAAGACCCCCTTTGCCGAGTGTCATGTCCGGCACTCGACAAAGTTTTTTTTAGCCTCCAAATTTTTTGTGCAGCCGTTTTAAGGCACCAAGAACTCCTAGTTAGAATTTAGGGATTTTTATGGCTTTTTGATATATTTAGTTACTTTATTTCTTTTACTTGAATTTTTTCGAAAAATATAATTTTGAACTGCACGTGGTACGAATACTGGAATTTAATGATTCAAAAAATGATAGTCATGTTACTGAGTGTAGTGTGAGGCCGTATCCAGTATACTGGAAGTTTTCGGGTCCGTTCCTGGATACGGCCTCACACTACACTCAGTAACATGACTATCATTTTTTGAATTATTAAATTCTAGTATTCGTACCACGTGCAGTTCAAAATTATATTTTTCAAAAAATTCAAGTAAAAGAAATAAAGTAACTAAATATATGAAAAAGCCATAAAAACTCCTCAAATTCTAACTAGGAGTTCCTGGTGCATTAAAAGAGCTGCACAAAAAATTTGGAGGCCAACAAAAAAAAACTTTGCCCAGTGCTGGGGCATGGCACTCGGCAAAGGGGGTCTTTGTCGAGTGCCACGAATAAGGCACTCGGCAAAGAGGGTTTTGATTTTTTTTTTTAAATTTCCTCTTTGCCGAGTGTCTTAACAGGGCACTCGGCAAAGACATTTAAAAAAAAAATCTTTGCCGAGTGCCTAACAGCAGCCACCCGGCAAAGAAGGACGTGGCCGAACACCGTTACGCGGGGCAGCCTTTGCCGAGTGTCGAGCTTTTGCCGAGAGTCTGACACTCGGCAAAGAACTCTTTGCCGAGTGCAATTCTTTGCCGAGTGCCCGATTTTTGACACTTGGCAAAGAATTTTGCACTCGACAAAGCCTCTGTTTCCAGTAGTGAATTACTTACTTGCACTATTTCAGTAGTATTTTTCAGTAAAGCAACAGTGGCACTACTTCAGCAGTATTTTTTTAGGGAACAGTGTTTTGCTCTTACAAGATGTTGAAATGTTGTGAGATCAAAACACTGTTCGTTAGCTGAAAAGCTGAACCGCAGTAACATGCCGAGCATGCCATAGATCTCCGACGACACGGCTTACTTTAGAGACATGGACCGGCATATGCATGACGTCCAGGCCGATGTTGAGGTACATGCCTACGCAGTGGCTATCCTAGGAGGCGAGACGTAGCCATCACCGTCCCACGCGGACGTCATTGCGCTGAGCATAATCGAGAAGGCCACCAGGCTAAGCACCGCCGTGACAGCTCGAAGACCCAGCGACAGCGTCCTCCCCTCATGGGCCTTGGGCTTGGGCGCAGCTGGCACGTCTTGCTGTACCGGCTCCATCCTCGGTACCGCCTCCGGCTCCGGCTCCAGCTCTTCCATGATGTCGTCGGCGAAAGTCGGAATTGGCTTATCGTCGTCCTGCTTGGCCTGCTCGAGGTAGGTGTCCATGCGTTGCGTGGCGAAGATGCGAATGTCCTCGGCGTCGCCCCTGGCCGTGAAGCGCTGTCGGTCGTGGGAGGCGAGCGAGGAGATGGCGGCGGGGCGGCCCTGCCTCTGGTAGATCTCCTTGCTCTTGAAGAGCTCCATCAGCTTCTGCAGCTCCTTCCGGAGCATGTCCACCATGGGGTCGACGACCAAGCGCTCCAGCGCTTTCAGCGCCTCCGCCAGTATGTTCCGTGCGTCCTCCAGTTTGTCTCCTTCGGCCTTGTCCATGGCCGCCTTGATGGAGTCCGCGTGCTTCAGCCGCACCACCTCTGCCTGCACCTGCGGCGGCGGCGCGCCAGCCGTGCCCGCCGGCGCCCTTTTGCTGCGGCGTATGGTGATTAGCTCGTTGTTGGAGACGAACTGCTGGCCCTCGAAGCTGAACCTGTACTGGACCTTTGCGACGTCGGCGTTGTACGGGCGGAAGGAGGAGTGGTCTCTGAGCGCGAGCTCGACGACGACCTTGCGCTCCTCCGTGCTGTAGAGGGTGCCGAACTGGATGGCGACGGAGGCGGAGCCGTCGGTGGCGGCGCTCCGTCGGTAGGTCCCGGCTTCCACCGCCTTGATGGTGGCCTCGTCCATGAACGGCGTGACGGTGAGCTCCAGGTCCTGCGCGACGATGGTGACGAGGCCGGCCAGGATCTGGGAGAACGTCTCCGACAGGAGAGTGGGCTTGTTGCAGTCGTCCACGAAGTTGTACACCCCGCCGAGGCTCTTCCTTGAGATGGCGCCCATCAACGTGGAGTCGTGGCCTGAGCCGAAGCCGGAAGGTGTGCACGGGCACGTCGCCGGGATCGACCTTCATGGCGTCGCCAGCGTTCTGCTCGCCATCGGACATGAGCATGACGTTGGCGGCACGGCCGGCGTTGAACTTGCGTTGGCTGAGGACGCTGAGGCCGGTGTCTAGGCCGGCCTTGATGTTGGTGGCGCCACGTGTCACGAGCCTGCCGACGAGGGCCTCCAGGTCGACCTTGGCGGCCTCGGTGGCGCAGCGCAGCGGACAGATGCGGGTGGCTACGTGGTCGAACTTGACGATGCTGAGGCGGTCGTCGTCGGTGAGCTTGCGGATGATGAAGCGGAGGGCTTTCTTCGCGCTGTCGAGCCTGCCTTGTGAATCCATGCTGCCACTGACATCGATGACCGTGACGAGGTCCAGGGGTGCCCTGGAGGCGGCGGCGGAGGCGCCCTTGAGATCCAGCACCACCTTCTGGTCGTTAGGAGCCAGAGGCGCGTGGGGGCTATGGTACATGATCAGCTGCACTCGCTGCGTCAGCCTCACCGGCGGCCCAGGCTTCCGAAGAGGCTCTTCATCGTCGTTGAACGACGGCATTTTTTTCGATTTTTTTGTTAAGCAGGAACACACACGCTGACTACCTCGATGAACACGGTAGAATGACAGTCCCACGCACAGATTTGGGCGTTTCTTTCTTCTCCCACACATTATATTAATTGTCATGGAACCTTGTTGTTGCAGCTTACCGGCGGAGACAACACATCCATAACGTACGCCGACTGAATCAACACATCCATCCCTCATACGTGCATCTAACCTTCCTTGTTACCCAAAAGAACTGTCTAGCCCAGTTATGCCCACCTGTAGTTCCCTCGCTCATTCTTCCCAAACATGTATAGAATCTTCTTCTACATAACGTTTTGTACGTCCTCCGTCCTAATTTTTCTTTCGAGAATGTGCTTAGCATGTGTTTCATTAAGAAGGTCTATAGATAAAAATATTAATATTTATGATATTATATATATACACACACTATAAAAAGATATAGCACAACAAATCTAATAATATTTATTTGATATCTTAAATATTGATTCTTTTTATATATAGTCAATTGAACTTAAGATACTTTAATTTGGTACTGTGCTAGAATTACATTCCTTTATGGATGGAGAGAGTACCATCTATGTCTTATTTTATACAAAGCACCTGTTATGATAGTCCAAAGCCAAAAACCATTTGTTTTTTTCTATAGCTTCTACATCAGCAAGGCACTACCGCTAGAAAACTGTAACACACAATGATGTGTATCTTTGTGTGTGCCCCTAATAAATTTTTGCCATTTATTCACGTTCTCTCTCCCATGGTCTCAGCACATCTTCTCCCTGTCTCACGGGCACACTGCCACCGGCATCTGAAGCTCGACGAGCCTGCGCAACACGCACATGGCAGCGCTGCAGAGAGTGGAGAGTGTTGACGGTCTCTACAACAAATATAAGCCGTCAACTTTATTTGCATTTATCTTTAAAATCAATCACCAACATAGGAAGTAGATGTTTAAACTAACAAATTCCAGAAGTTTTGGTGAACATTTATATACAAGTAAATTTATCCACAAAACATGTTAAGGAGCTCATTGTCATACACATCAGCAAACGAACGAACGTCAACAATTGTGCAATCAAGCGAAAACCCATTCAAGACGGAGTATAGACCCACATGCCAGAAGGGGAGGCCCACCTGAAGGACCAGAAACGACGACCAGAGGGGGGTGAATGAGAGCCTCAAATTTCTTTTAAAATATTTAGCCGCTGTCCCAAAATCAAACCCCCAAATGCAACACACTAGAGAGTGATATATTCATGAGCCAACTGGTGGCTAAGTACCTTTGGTGATGACCAAGAAGTACAACGGAACAATCGAGAGACAAAGAAACTGAGCGAACAAAAGAACACAAGAGACTGCACTCACTGAGCAGGGCTGGACTGTCCGGGACTGACGGCGGACTGTCTGCCGACCAAAACTCTCAAAATGCACAGCATGGAAGTGATTCTGTATGCAGCCGAAAAATGAACGCCGGACGGTCCGGGGGTAGGGGCGGACTGTCCACCGGTCAGAGCAGCAAGACGCGACTGAAAAACAAGTTTCTGGACGCAGCTGAACTAGCAAGGGCGGACTGTCCGCACCTGGGGGCCGGACTATCCGTGCCTGGGCGCCTGACAGGGCTGCACTGAGCGCAAATGGCAGATTGTCGGCGGTCCAGGGGCGGACTGTCCGCGGGTCGTGAATTCATCACGAACAGAGTCGCCAAAAAATTGCTCGGAACGTAGAAAAACCCGATTTGCAGCCAAATCAAAACCAATTTCCACCAAATTTTAACCACATGGTCACAAGGCAATAGGTGAGCTACCCCTAAGAGATCATCGCTCAAAGTTTAGCCAATCAACGGGAAAATCAAATCAAGCGAAAACGCCGATTTTTTCTCCCCAAAAATTGAATCGCCCCGATCTATGAACTCGTGAGGATTTAGACAAATTCCTTCGGTGGAAGGGATCAACTCATGTCCTAGTTCATCTTCCAACAATCGGTTTGACTCAAAACCCACCAAAACCCAAGGTCCAAGCAAGAACGTGAGAGAAGGGGAAAGGAAAAAAAACAAGAATGAAGAACACAAGAACGTGGATCACAAAAACAACTCAAACCTTGAATCTCGGAGGACACGAGGAGGTTAGGCCCTCAATTCCCACAAGAAAAGGATTACAAGATTTGGTTTTACACAGATGAAATGACTAGAGCATCCGTGGACCTTTGAAGCAAAGAGAGAGAGAGAGAGACTCGAGAGAGAGATCTAGAGAATAAAATGCTAGAGAGGTAAGAAGGTTTGGGGAGCAGCCATATCTTATTTATGGGCCTATTACACATTCCCCATTTGCCCCTAGATATTTTAGAGTGAACCACCTTTCCTGAGGGCACTATAGTCCAAATCCGGATTTTTTGTTCTGACGGACATACGCCTTTCATGAGATAGCTTCGCCTCGACGCGAACTCCTTGATGCCGCCACGTGCCGCCATCATTCCTCTTTGGAACCTTCGCTTGGATTTTGAGACCCAAACCCAGAAACTGTCCACCCAGTGGTTTTTAGGCCCAAACCACCAAACCGCCCACGAGTAGCGTACTCCATACGCGTCCCACGCAACTCAATGCGTGTCACCTCGTCCATGACCGCCTGGCCGCCAAGTCTTCTAGAGCCTTCACTCGACTTGCACGTCCGCCGTCTTGACTCGGTCAACATAGTCACTCCTCCATGTACACTTGCGCTTGTCGATGTCCCCAAGTGTCAGCCACCACGGCTAGTCACCCAGCCTCCTGGTCCCTCAGTCCAAGCCTCATAACCATCCTTCACCGCTCCTGGTCCATCAACACAACATGTCCCTACTTGACCTTCACCTCGCCGTTGAACACCACCTCCAACCTCCACACCTGCGCACCACAAGCCAAGAGACATGTTGCACAACCCAACTCACGCCATGGTTGGTTCACAAACTCAACCCAAGACGCGAATCACGTTGACAATCACTCATCGCAAATCCGAACCACAAGGGCACATATCAACCTTGTGTTTGCACCACCAGACATGAGAGGGGTCGGCCGACCCCCTATGTAGGTCGGCCGACCCCCTATATAGGTCGGCCGACCTGCCCAGGTGGCCCCATGATGTCAGCCGCCTCGTGCACGTTTGTTGGTATATTTAATGCACATAGATAAATCCGCAAACGCACAGATACCGCTGTAGCTTTTATCTGAAAGTATTCCAAGTATCGTATCCATAGGGAAACGTGTGAGACTAACTACGGTCTAACTTAACAAGTGGTAGCAACTAGGTTAAGGTTTAACTTAACTACGAGTAGCAACAAGGCTAAGGATAAATATGAGCATAGAGAGGATAACTGAGGTTCTCTAATTCTAACTTGGGTAAGCTATGCCTTCTACTATTCAACTAGGGACATTACTAGGGAAAGACACCAATAGAGGATGCTTTCCTTCATAACCGGGTCCTACTTGGCCTATAGACAGGAGGTGGACTACAAAGGATCAACGATGCTATATAGTAATGATGTCACAACCGCGATCTACCACCGATCCAGAATGCAGGGTGCATCCATGATTAACCTAAGTCTAAGCACCATGCTTACACTCACGATTAATACTCTATTCCCCCTAGGAAGAGAATAAAGCACTTAAAAGAGATTCCTGATCCTGATGACAATATAAACAAAATACTTACTTGAATCAGAATTTGATTACTAGAGAAATCTTAGAACCAAGCTCAAGTAGAACAAGATTCGACCAAGGTACAAGCCGTAGAGAGAGCACCAACAAGCCAACATCTCCTCCAAACTCTTCTCTCACTCTGTATCTCACTATTTCTAATTATAAGACTAAATCCTATAGATGAGTAATCTTCTCTTTATAGCTAGCTCTAATCCTGATGAGGAGAATATAAATTAGGGTTTTAGGATGGTTTCAGAGAGGGTGGCAGAGGCTGGTATATATAGGTCGGAGCATCCAACCTGAGCCCTTGGATCAAACCGACTTAAACGATAGCGCAGATTGGATCTCAGTGGCGGTGGAGAACTGACATTCAAAGTGGATAAACATGATTTTCTTTGACAAATAGGTCCTCCTTGATGGTTTTCTGGATAAACCCTGCTGAAAACACAGATTCACCAAAACTTGTGGAATTTATTAGTTTAAACCCCTGTACCTATGTTTGGTAATGGAATTAAGTATAAATACAGGTTATGTTGATGGTTTATAATTGATGTTAGTGACCGTCAACTAGCTCCCCCAAGCTTAACATTTGCCAGTCCCTGAGCAAAGCTAGATTCAGCAATGGATTAGGAGGTGCTACAATTTTTTCACGCCTCAAAAGTACACATGTGTTCAATAAAAAATTCTTCTCCGGATTAGAATAAACTGATCTGACTTTCAAACTTACCCATATTACCTTCAACCATGGGGCTTCTCAGTCTTCACTTGGGTCTTGAGCAATTGAAAGACAGAACGATCAAGTCAAGCACTATGTCTCAAGTTCTTTGTTCCACCGTTGTTCCGGAGTTTTTATAAGTTTTCAAAATAAAACTCAGAGATTCCATTGTATGACACTCTCAAGTCTCTCAATATATGTGGTATTTACGGATCCTCACCAAGGCAATAAAGATGTTATGGCTTTTCTCTTACTACTACTAGGGCTTATGTGGAGTTCATAGGTAGGGAGAAAGCTAGAGCATACTTGCAATCCATATATTATAAAGTCAAACAATAGATCCAAAGAGAGTTGAGTCATACAATCAAATCAAGATGTGCATGTGTGTGGATATATGGTAGATATATATGGTGGCTAACCTAATTCTACTTTGCTCCTTGAAAACTTATCTCTCTTTTAAAACTTGAAAACATTTGCTAGAGAACAGGGGCTACCTTATTCATCTCTTTCAGGCGAGCATCTGAGTACCCATTGTTTTAAACATCGCGGACATTTGTCCATTTTTTAACTCTTTTTTTCTTCTACTTTTTTATGAATAACTTTTGCATAGCCCCATGTCTCTTTTCTGCAACAAAACTTTGAGAGATAGCAACCAAGGTTTTAAATCTCAGGCTATAGCTGTCGCTATAGCCGGCTATAGCTGTTTGAGGCTGATCAAGCTATTTGTGTTGATGTACAACTTAGCGGCTATAGCCCACTATAGCCTCATTTAGATCTGCTATAGCTGTTTTAGAGATCATCCGCTAAATACCTTTAGCTGGAGATTTAAAACCTTGATAGCAACAAGAACTTAGAGCATTTATTTGGTGGATGAAAAACCTATCAAGCATGTTTTATGTTCACTCTTTGTGTAGGAGTAAAACATTTTTTTGTTGGATCTAGATGGAAGGTATGTTTTGTGTACTCCTAGTGTAGGAGCAGTAGGTATATGTGGTGGTGTGTATGTGATCTTGATTTTAAGAACATGATAAACCTCTCATAAATGTCAACAAAGCTTGACAAAACTCAATGCAAAAGCAAGCAACATATATGTGGAAGTTTTCCTATCCTAAATAATATGTATGGCTCTAGTGGGAATTCAAGCTTTGTCATATAGGAATTCATCATGTAGCATTTTTGTGTTTTTCAAAAGATAAATCTTCAGAACTTTAATATCACTTAGAACAAGATAAACAGCAGCTTAGACCTTCTCATATCATATCCATTAATTACCTAGACTTAGATCAAGCATTCGCTACCCACGAGTTTCAAGTTTAGAGTAAATCTTTATATCAAATTAGTCGCATCTAAAACTTGGGAGAATTCAAGGCTGAAAACTAGGTACTTGAAAGAAATTACAGCAGAGCAACTATTCATCATTTTTATTTAAGAGATTATTCTGAGTCCTCTTTATTTTATTCAGCTCTTAAAAATAAATTAAAGCAAACTGGACACATATTTTTATTTTGTTTTCAATTTTACTAGATCACACATTATTACTATAACTACATATATTTATTATATAGATAACTTTTTATTTTGTTTTTCATTCACCATTTTCTTAACTATTTAAAAGAAACTAAAACTATAACAAAGGGAAAACATACTTACCTGGATACACGGGAGTGCTTCTCCCCTAAGCTAGCTCTTCCGATGCGGGTTTGGTGTTTAAGTCCTTCGAACTGGACTTCTCCTTGTGAAGTTCATTGATCAAGTACCTCGGTTCGCTTTGAAGATGAGGATTCTTGTGGTGGTGCCTCTATTGGTGATGTCACCTTTTTCCGCCAAACCCGTCTTGGTTTTGAGTTTTGATTTTGGTTTAGTTGGTTTAGAACCTTCACTTGTAGAAATTGGGGAATCAATGACTCTCCCACACTTTACTTGAAGTGTGTCTTGCTCATAAAGACAAGGTAGAGATCAAGTACATGGGCTCTGTTGGTGGGAAAACACCAACAAAACCAAAATTGTATTCATTCCTCTGTAATCTTAGGCACATTGAACAAGATGAAGTTGATGTTGTGTGTTTTGTTCAATTATATCATGGGTGATAATACCAAAAGATTAAGCATGAATGTAGCATTTAAGTTCATTTGGCAGAAAAGATTGAGTTGCTTAACTTATGGAAGGATTGTCTATCTTTATATAATGTATCGAACTTTATATTATTATGACTATCATCTTCCAGAGATAGGATGTGCACTTTTTAACTCATTTGTTTAAGACTATGAGATCAAGAAAGTGGTGCTAGGAACAAGCTCAAAGAACCAAACATGTTGAGTAAATTAGGTTGGATCAAATAAGCTGTAACTCGAACATGTTTGTTTCTTATTTATGTGCCTACTATAATCAAGAAAAACTATTTAAATAATGACCATTTACCTTAGGATGTTATCTTTGTCCTTGGGGCGCGATGACACCATTTGACAAAGAGTAGATGACTCGTAATGGTCCTTTTCTTTTGCTTGAAGTTTTCCTTTTTCGGCTGGCCTCACAATTATGAGCTTCTTGTCGCCTTGATTGCACCCTTCCTTTCTCATCCTTTTATCATGCCATCTTTCTACTCTCCGACCTCGCCACTTTGTTGGACCTTTCGCCTCACATGTTATTTTATGTAGTTCTTTCATCCATGATGAATGAGTTGTGTCTTCTTTACACCATGTTATTGGAGTTCGACATGTGCCTTCATCTCCGATTTGAATTCATCTCGTGACTTACCTAAATTGAATTGAGAATTTCCTACAGAGGTTAGTCCAATAAAATATCTCATATCTGCTAAAGCAATTTTTAGTTCAATAACCAAACTGGACTCCATGTCTAATTCGATTAAGGAAGACATTTTAACCTAAGCAACTCGTTTAATTTAAAAAACCTTTGGAAGTATGTCAAGTACTTCCAAACCAAAACTTACTATGGCAGACAAAGGTAACATGAAAGCACTATAGAGATTTACTCAAATGTAAGGCTGGACGAAAAACTCAAAGCTCGTTAGCTCGCTCGGCTTGTGGCTGGCTCAACTCGGCTCGGCTCGTCTCGTTATGATAACGAGCCGAGCCGAGCCAAGATTTTAGCTCGTTAGCTATAACGAGCCAACTCGATCGAGCCAGCTCACGAGCTGCTCGCGAGCGAAACGAGCCAAGCTTCTAGGAAAAAAGTATCAAAACTTATATTAGTTTTTGTATTATTTCATGTCTTGCACTTTACAATTGACTGGTAACTGGTCTCGACCCTATAAATTGACTGGTAACTGGTCTAGATATATTTCTTTTATATTATTATTATTCTTAAACTTTAGATAAATATAAATATTATATTTTTTGTATTTTTTATACCTGGCTCGCTAGCTTAGCGAGCCAGCTCAAGCTTTTAACGAGCCAAGCCAAGCTGGCTTTCTAGCTCGTTAGGATAACGAGCCAAGCCGAGCTAGCTCATCATCTTAACGAGCCAGAACGAGCCAAGCCGAGCCAGAACGAGCCGAGCCGAGCCAGCTCGTTATCCAGCCTTACTCCAACGGAGATGAAAGAACACGATTCTTATTTAGCAAATTGAGCATGTCTTAAAGGCAATGTTTTCCTAAACGGTAAATGGTCTTTATATGGTCACCCTTCGTTTAGCGTTTAGGCTATTTACACGGTGTTTAAACGAAGTTAAACGGTCTAAATGGTTTTATACTTTAAAAAAATACAAATAATTATATATGTGCATGTAAAAAAACAAAGTATTCTAGCATTTATACATATTTATCCGAGTAAAAATCGATTATTTTGGTATGTATATATATTTATGCATGTGAAAAGAATCAAATATAGATATTTATGCATGCAACATATCAAGTGTACACATTTATAAATATAATAAACTTAAGTATACAAATTTATTCATATAAAACTGAACTAGATTTACCTCGTGTTCGCCTAAACAGCCTTTTAAATAATTGTTTAGCCCGTTTAATACTGTTTATCTCCGTTCCGTTTAGGCCGTTTGACCATTTTTTCTGTTTTTTGACCGTTTAAACGGTCAACCATTTAATTTCCGTTTACCCTATAAACAAGACAGTTTACCACCATTTACCATTTACTGGCCGTTTAGGCGAACACTGCTTAAAGGTAGAGACAACCAAAATAATTTAGCAACATGGCAAGTGATGTATTTTTGGGGAAGTCTATCCCCTAGCTTGAATTTTGTAGAAAAATCAAGTTTGGATGGATGTAATTAAATGTTGTATGATAAATGGTTGGACATACCTTGGGTCTTCATCCTTCATTCTTTTTGCTTCAAACCTGTAATGGTTAGTGACCAAAAATACTCGAAGGAATATTTTCACAATTATATTTCTATTCTCATTTCACAAGGGCATCACAACAAAAGGTGAAAGCTCGTGTTCTCTCCCGAAAATGCTTGTTTTAGGACAGAAGCTCGTCCTTGGGAAACCTTCAAATTATTCTAATTGGTGAAGTGGTTTCCCCTCCAACACCAACCTTTGGGTGCCTATTTTAAGATTCATACCAATGAGATTTGTAATATTTATGATAAACATATGCATCTACAACCACCCTTTCAAAGTCTTTATAAACATGGAGAATAAGGGGGTTGAAGATCTCATGTGTGGCAATGTTGGAGAGACCAATTGATTCAGAAGATTTCTCATGTGGACATAGATTTGATGAGGTGTTAATGAAATAGCTTCCATGCTCGTGATGTCATCTTCCTTTTCAGACTCAAAGGTTGGTTCTTCATGAATGTCCATAGGCGGAAACATTGTCTCCATCATTCCATGCCTATGACATTCATTGGTCATTTTGTTGTCCAAGATTTTCCTTAGATTAGTGACTCCCGGGTTGATCTTATCTAAAGCCTGGTCCATCCATTCAATGGCAACGGCACATAAGTTCTTAATATCCTCCAGCCATTGTTGTTGCTCTTTTTGGTCTTCCTTGTGGCCTTCATGACTCCTATACTTTGGGTATCCTAGTGGATTTCTAGGATCATCATGAGTCTTAGAAGAAATAGCGTAAGAGGGATAATCGGGGTCAAGATTGGGTTTAGAGATGTGTTCAGATTAGACATCTAAAATGGGCATAGAAGGGGAGAGAATAGGAATGGCTTCTAGATAGCTTGGCTCTCCTTCTATGGTTTCACTAGACATGCCACCCTTGTGTTCTTTTCAATATCCTATATGGGAATAAGGATGCTTTCTAAGAGATCCCTTCTTGAGAGGATTTGAATTATATTTGCTCGAAGGTCTCTTATGAAACTAGAAGTTTAAGCTTTTCCCAAAATCAAAAGGTTACATTTCTTCTTCCCTAGGAAGATTTTGGGTATTGATGGTACAGGATTGACAACTAAATCTTGGGATTGGAGTGGTTATGATTTGGCTATCAAAACTTTCTCTTCTTGTTTGGGAGATGATTCCTTCTCTTCTTCGTGGAGTTCATTATGAATGCTAGTGCAGGGAGTCTTTCCACTAATTCTATCAAGGATAGATCTTGCTTCACTAATAGACAAATGAAGGAAAGCTCCTCTAGAGGTTTGATCAAGGGTTTGTGCGAAATCAATATGTTTAAGGAGCATCAGGTCTAAAATAGCAAGGTTCTGGCTAGTGATGATGAGACTATTATTATGTTCCCATGATGTGCCAAGAGATTCTTCTTCTAGTTGTCTAAAATTTAGAACCTCTTTCCGAAGGCAAACTACTTTAGAGATGGGAAAGAAACGTAAACAAAATTTAGAGTATAACATTTTCTAATCTCCTTGCATACTTCCTACAGTTTGACTGTACCAATGTTTATCTCTTCCCATCAAAGAGAATGAAAATAACTTCCATCTTAAGGTCATGTCAGATATGCTAGAGATACGCAAGCATGCACAGGTTTGTTCAAACTCTTATAGGTGTGAGTATGGATTTTCATCGCCTTCTCCCGAGAAGGATTGTTCCTGAATTAATTTTATAAAACACGGGCACAACTCATAGCTAGGTGCTAGGATAGGCTCTGAAGATTTCGGTGGCTTTAGACTTGCGCTCGTGGGTTTAGCATATTGATAGATAGAAGTGAAATCCATAGTAAAAAGAAAAAGCAAAACAAAAAAAAGATAAAATGCCAAGCTAGGCTCGAAGTTAATTCACCAACCATTTCCCTAGCAACGGCGCCAAAAAGCTTGTTGGTATATTTAATGCACACAGATAAATCCGCAAGCGCACTGATACCGCTATAGCTTTCACTTGGAAGTATTCCAAGTATCGTATCCATAGGGAAACGTGTGAGACTAACTATGGTCTAACTTAACAAGGGGTAGTGACTAGGTTAACGTTTAACTTAACTAGGAGTAGCAACAAGGCTAAGGATAAATAGGAGCGTAGAGAGGATAACTGAGGTTCTATAATTCTAACTTGGGTAAGCTATGCCTTCTACTATTTAACTAGGGACATTACTAGAAAAAGACACCAGTAGATGATGCTTTCTTTTGTAATCAGGTCATACTTGGCCTACAGACGGGAGGTGGACTACAAAGGATCAAGGATGCTATATAGTACGAGGCTATATAGTACTGATGTCACAACCACGATCTACCATCGATCTGGAATGCAGGGTGCATCCACCATTAACCTAAGTCTAAGCACCACGCTTACACTCACGATTAATACTCTACTCCCCCTAGTAAGAGAATAAAGCACTCAAAAAAGAGTCATGATCCCGATGAACAATATAAATAAAATACTTACTTGAATCAGAAGTTGATTACCAGAGAAATCTCAGAACCAAGCTCAAGTAGAACTTGATTTCGCCAAGGTACAAGTCGTAGAGAGAGCACGCCGACAGGCCGGCATCTCCCCCAAACTCTTCTATCACTCTCTATCTCACTATTTCTAATTATAAGACTAAATCCTATAGAGGACTAATCTTCTCTTGATAGCTGGCTCTAATCCTGATGAGGAGAATATGAATTAGGGTTTCAGGATGGCTCTAGGGAGGGTGGTAGGGGCTAGTATATATAGGTCGAAGCTTCCAACCTGAGCCCTTAGATCAATCCGACTTAAAGGACGATGTAGATTGGATCTCAATGGCGATGGAGAACCGACATTCGAAGCGGATAAACATGATTTGCTTTCATGAATAGGTCCTCCTTGACGATTTTCTAGATAAACCCTGCTGAAAACACAGATTCACCAAAACTCATAGAATTTATTAGTTTAAACCCCTATACCTATGTTTGGTGATGGAATTAAGTATAAATACAGGTTATGTTAACGGTTTATTATTGATGTTAGTGACCATCAACAACGTTTCTAAGATCTACACCATTGATTCTAAGGCGGTTCAAGGTTGGTTCATCGGTGGCTGGGAGAGTTGACGTGGATCGATGCGTGGCAATGACTTGCTCCCTACTCCATCTACCCTATAAAAGGAACCCCTAACCTTCTCTAGAAGAGGATCCTGAATCCTTTTATCCTCTAGGATCATAGATTGCAATTAAAGAGAAGAGTAGTTCTCTAGTTTATGATCTACTCTTGTACATAGAAAGAAAATAGTGAGTTAGAGAGTGAGGGAAGAGTTTGGAGGAAGTGCCGGCTTGTCGGTGCGACTTCTACAACTTGTAACTTGGGTGAATCTAGGTTATTTGAGCATGCATTCGAGATAACTCTGGTAATTGATTTCTGATTTAAAGTAGTTTTGTGCCTTGGTGTTTATCAGGATCACAACTCTTTTGAGTGCTTTAATTCTTGTCAAGCTCTTGGATTAGAGTAGTTATCATTAGTGTAAGCCTGGTGCTTAGACTAGTGGTTACTTGTGGATGCACCCTGCATTCCGGAATATGTGGTAGGCCACATGAGTGACAGGTATGTTGGTCCTTTGTAACCTACCTCCCATTTGTAAGACTAGTAAGACCTGGTTGCGAGGGAAGAAGTATATTTTGCTATGTGAACACTAGAATTCAACGCTAACTTAGGTCAGACGTTAAAAGCCATAGAAGTCCTCTCTACGATCTTATTTATCCTAACCTTGTTGTTATCTCTAGTTAAGTTAGACAGTAATTAGTCTCACATGTTTTCCTGTGGATACGATGCTTGGAATACTCTAGGTGATAAGCTACTACTATATCCATGCGCTTGCGGATCTTTTCTGCGTGCACCCATAGATGTCAACAAGCTTTTCTGGCGCCGTTGCTGGGGAGATGGTTGCTGAACCTAGCTTAAATTTATATTTTAATTTTAATTAAAAATGGACACCACACCTATCCTCAAATACGCTGCACCTATGAGTGCAAGCCTAGAGCCACCAAAGTCTGCAAAAGCCTATCCTAACACCTGGCTATGAGCTATGCCCATGTTTAATAAATATGGTCCAAGAACAATCCTTTTTAGGAGAAGATGATGAAAACCCATACCTACACTTACAAGAGTTTGATCAGACCTGCGAATGCTTGCATATCGCTGGCATGTCTGACGAAACCTTAAGATGGAAGTTGTTTTCGTTCTCTTTAACGGGAAGAGCTAAACAATGGTATAATCAAACCGTAGGTAGTATGCAAGGAGATTAGGAAGCGTTATATTCTAGCTTTTGTTTATCCTTCGTTCCCATCTCTAAAGTAGTCAGCCTTCAAATAGAAATTTTAACCTTTAAATAAGAAGAAAAAGAGTCTCTCAGCACGTCATGGGCACATTTTAATAGCTTAGTAACCACAGGCCCAGACCTCGCTATTCCAGACTCAATACTGCTTCAATATTTAAATATAAATCTTGGGAAAAACATTAAATTGTCTATACCCATCACTCATGCTTTAAACACTGAGATGGAGTTTAAGTCCCGAGCAAGACCCAATGGAGGAGGTAATGGTTGCATCTCTTTTTGATTTAGACAAACCCAACCTTTGAAGAAGACGCCCAGCAGTTCACCCAAGAGGAAGATGAAGAACTTCAAGAACCTGAACCCTTGGATGAGATGCAGCAACCACCTAAACCTCCTATTGAGCTTAAACTCCTACCTTCTGGTCTTAAATATGCTTTTCTAAATAACGATAGGGAGTCTCATGTGATCATTAGTGATAAACTTTCCCAAGATGAGACGTCCTGCTTGCTGTCTGTCTTTGAAAAGCATTGTTCTGCTTTTGGCTACTCTCTCCAAGAACTTAAGGGAATTAGCCCTGCTCTCTGCACGCATC
This sequence comes from Miscanthus floridulus, assembly GCF_019320115.1. Lineage (NCBI taxonomy): Eukaryota > Viridiplantae > Streptophyta > Magnoliopsida > Poales > Poaceae > Miscanthus > Miscanthus floridulus. Next base: position 62,871,906 of record NC_089588.1, on the reverse strand, counting down.
GTATCCCTATAGATGCAGAATCCACATCTTCTAGGGAACCTCAATAATGCGATGAGAGAAGTCGTTAAGAAAGAAGTCTTGAAATTGCTACGTGTCGGAATAATTTATCCCGTACTTAGTAGTGAGTGGGTCAGTCTTATGCAAGTTGTGCCTAAGAAAGAAGGCATGACTGTTGTTAAAAAATGAAATTAATGAATTAATCCCACAAAGAACTGCCACAGGATGGCGGATGTGCATAGATTACCGAAAACTTAACAAGTCAACAACGAAGGATCATTTTCCGTTGCCCTTCATTGATAAAATGTTAGAGCGACTGCCGAATCATTTTTTCTTCTGTTTTCAACTTGAAATTCAAAAATATAATTATAATCTATAGTAAAATGTAAAAATCATAAATGGACAATTCAAATTAAAAAAAATGATTTTTGGAAGCTCCAAATTGTGTGACTAAAAATGACAAATGTACATTTGAGTTTGAAAATTGGAGATGTGGAATTTTATAATACTTACATATGAATTCAATTTTTGTTAAAATTCTAATTTGTATTATTGGCCATTAATTTTTTGCTCAAAGTAAAAATTTACAAGTAATATATTTCAAATGATTGAATCTAAAGCTCTAAATTCTATAGTCCTATATGAGTTTAGTTATATTTAACTAAATGAAAACACTATCATAGTTTTATTTTCATGTTTAATTGTTTAATTTTCTCTATGTCAGCAAGGTGCGGTCCAAGATGGAAATAAATCAGTTATTCTTCACTTGTGACCAGATAAAGATGAAAAGCTTGTGCTATGTTTTCATTGGTAGGTAGGGCCCATGAAGAAGAGAATTAGTTCAACGCGTGTTTAGTTCACACCCCAAATTCCAAAAAAGTGCTACAGTAACCATCACATCGAATCTTGCGATACATGCATGAAGCATTAAATGTAGACGAAAAAAAACTAATTGCACAGTTTGATTGGAAATTGCGAGACGAACATTTTGAGCCTAATTAGTACATCATTGAACACTATTTGCCAAATAAAAACGAAAGTGCTACAGTAGCCAAATTTTCAACTTTCACCCAACTAAACACGCGCTCAATGCGGATTTCACAGGAAGACTGTCACCAAGTCTCAACCATGCATCGAATCTTGCTAGGGGCCTACTGCTTTTTTTTAGCAACTCTGGGGGCCTACTGCTAAAACTGGTGACGGGATCAACTGGTGGGCCAATAGTACAATTTTTTTTTATTTTGTTTTATGAATAAGATGGTCAAAATATACTTTTCTTTTGAGGAAACGTCAAAATATGCATTCAACATATTAAAACGTGGATTTCATGTACCACAAATCAAATGCGACTAAAAATATGAACAAAACTATACTACTGGCAGATGGCCATCTGCAAAAGCAGCCTATCGCGTATATGTACAAAACTATATCGGACTCAATAATCCTGCGTGGTTTGTGCTAAACCTCGACGCTTTTCTTTCTTCTGTGTTGTCATCCATCAGATGGTGGCAGATTGCATAATCAGACAACGTACTCGTGGACATTCAGATATGCCGCCTCTACGAAAGCAAGAGTGTGGACTGTGTGGACGTGTTAAAGCTAGGCTGACAGTTCGGCAAAAAAAAATGGTGCCGCGCCCAACAAGTCCCTCCCGTACAGGCGCAGCACGTACATATGGTTTATTCTATGTCGAAAAAAGGCATATTCGTGCTTTGGCTTGCTATATGCGCTAGATGCCTTTTCATGTTCTCCCTTCCCGTACGTACGATGCGGGGCCGTGGCAATGCAATCCGCCTCACCTAAATGGGTAAGGTATCTTAAGCAAGGCACAAAGCTTCTATAAGCCTTTTGAGCTTTCAGGGACACAAATTGGATGGTCATCTAGATGTATGTATAGATTGATTCGAGCCTTTGCGGCACATGTAACCTGAGAAGATAGAGTAGTATGGATTTGATGAAACTGACAAGTAATGCTAAACTAAACATGTATAGACGGTAGAATAAAACAGATTGCAAAATTCGATGCTAATTTGCTTCCTATGCACGGTTGGGCAAAAGGCTGATTCGCTCAACAACTCGCTCGAGTCGGCTCTCGTTAATACCTCAGCTCGTTTATATATTTCAATGAGATGAGCCTACGTTTCAGCTCTCGCAAGCGGGATCTATCGAGCGTGCTCGTGAGCCTAATTGGTTGATGGTTGGATCTCAACATTGGAGACCTGGACTTACTATGATGCTATAACTTTTTTTTTTGTTTCAAATAGATATATGGATAATCATTAATGATTGCATCATTTATGGTATAGTATAGTATAGAGTATGAACTAGGGATATCTAACGTAGTAATTTATTGTATTGTCTTATTTGTACATGTCAGTACTTTTTTTATTAAGGCTTATGAATGAGTTGCTTTTGTATTAATTATCAAGTTTCAGATAAATGTATACTATATATATATATATTTATTTATTTATTTTATATAATTTTTATTACCTAGCTCGCAAAGCTAAATGAGCTAACTTAAACTTGTAAACAACCTAGCTGAGCTAGCCTTCTGACTCGTTAACCTAACGAGCATAGCCAAAATCGAGTTATCTCGTAATCTAGCTCTATTCGTATGCTAGGATTTAATGTTCATAGCTTTTGTTATGACTAAATGGTGGTATATATTGCTTTGTTAGTGGTGGATCCCTGGATGCTTTGATTATTTTAATGATCTTTGCTTCTCCCATTTCTTCAATTTCCCAGCTCAGATTATTGTCTTGTTCTAGTGTCCAAGTAGTGATTTTTTTTTATAAAGTAGTGATTGTTTGATAGTGGTAAATTAGTATAATGCTTGCTATAGCAGATTTATTATAATTCTTGATCACTACTGTAGTAATAGTTTTCGCCAACGGTATTTTTACCTTCTGTTTTATTTAAAACCGTTGATGATAATTTTCACCGTTGGTTCATCATATGAACCGTATCATAATAAACCAGCGGTGAAAATTGGGAACATTTTACTAACATGGGCAACGGTCTTTTGCTAGTCTATTTGGTTGACAATAAATAAATTTGTTTTTGACAATTGTAAACCTAAAAACTTTGTGCAGGTCTTACTCACGAAGAACTTATTAGCTCCGTCATTGGAATCAATTGCAGCGTTATGATGATAATAAAGAACATTTTCTTTGCTTGTCTTGTCGCACATTGGAGTCTGAGGCAATGGTCTTATTTGCCTCCCTTATGTCTTTAGGCTTACAAATTAAGTTTAATTAGTGTATGATACTGATTTTGTTTTAAGCATTTGTGTCCTGCAATAATTTTGGGGAGATTTCTCACTTGCGGGATGAAGCCGGATGTTCTTTCATTTATCTAAAAAATTATGTATGGATTTGGTTGATGGTTGAAATAATAATCCACTATGATACATTGTTTCATTACGTGCTTAGATTACACACTATTTTCGAGCATTGAATGTATAGCTGCACAAAGGCACACCATGCTCTACCTTGCGCGTAAACCGGATCCTCTGGCATTTTTGGGTTGTTGCGTCTATAAAGAGATAGCTCCGACGCTTTCATGGTGAACACCGTACCTCTTACCTTGACTAGGCCAATCCAGCGAGTGCACATCTAGGAAATAGACGTCTGGCCCATCCACTAACACTCTATTTTATCTTATTAAGAGTGTTAATAAAGTATGAATGTAAATGAAATAATATAGTGGAAGGACTTGTGTATTATATTAATGTGTGATTAAATATATACATTGTGAAGAAGTGTGGTGAAAGAGTGTATTGTCCCCCAAAGAAAAAGACAACCATTCTTATTTTCTATGAAACTGCTGTTAATGCCTACTCAAATCTTGATGAAATCACTCCTGCAGAGGTGTCCACTTGGAAGAGACATCTTGAAGAGATGTTTGTTCGAAGACATCTTCATCTTCCCACTATATTTTGAAGACCAAGGAAGAGGAATTCACTCTCTATTTAAACCTTCCTAACCTTTTATTCAAACCTTTCTAACCTTTTAGTTCATGGCTAACATAGAGATGCAAATGAGATTAGGGTTGCAACAGAACTCTCTCCCAACTAGTAGATACATAGGTCCATGGAGAAAGACTTAAATATCCCTAGCACCTAATACTAGATATATATCCTTGAGGGGGCGAAATGGTCTAGATTTTTTCTCATGCATCAAATAGACTTGGTGTCTTCATGACTTCATTTCACCTTGATGGAAGCTTCGTGTCGGTGTTTCGTACAAGCACCGGCAAGTAAATTTATAGTGATGCGCGTTAGGCCCGGATGGTGCGCTAAAGGACACAAGATTTATACTGGTTCGGGCTGAATATCCCTACGTCCAGTCTGTTGCTGCTCGTGTTATTAGCACCGAAAATAGTTCGTAGTAGGGGGTACAAACGGTTGAGAGAGGGACTGGTCCCAAGTCTCTGATGGAAGGGTCGAAAGGATGCCAAGAGCTTGTTAGCAGCTTGACTGTGTGTGATGTGTGTTGTGTTGTCCAAAGTCCCCCCTCCTGTTGGAGGAAGCACACCCCCTTTTATAGATGAAGGGGACGGCTTTACAAGTGAGGGGGCAAGGATGCGTATGCTACCCAGCCTTGTTGTTCACGTCTACCAAGCCTTGTAGTCCATTCTGGCGGGTGCGAGAGGATGGTAAGCGCCTACAATACTGTCGATGCCACTGTAGAATGTTAGGATGGCTACAGAGTACTGCTCCGCGCAGGGTATGGATTCTGGTATAGTAGTTTTGACTTATGAGCCTTGCCCAGCCTTGCTCCGCATGCCTTCTAGTTCCTATGAGTCCTCGTCGGAGGGACGCGGGGTCAGGGTCCAAAAGTAGCGCTGTGGGCAAGGCCTTCCGATTGAAGAGGGCGTCCGGAGGCTGAAGCGAGTGCTCCGATCTGGTGGATCCGAGGGGCTGTGAAGCGGGCGCCGCTCCCTTGGGTCCATAATGTGGTGATAGCACATCCGTCATTTGTGGAGGACGCGAGTCCTTTCCTAGACCGTAGTGGTTGTCGTATGTCTACGTCGGGTTCCGTGTCCGAGAGCTGAAGGCGGCGCCTACAACTCTGTAGGGCGAAGGGCACGCACCCGTAACACTTTTCAGGTTCTGCTACACCTGGGAGGGTCTAAAGCACCCATCCCGTCGTTCCCTGGCAGTACTTTTCCTGTCGGGGCGCAGGGTATGGTCCTTGAAGCCGCGGTTGACCTGAACATCTTGTCCTACTCTGTACCTATCATCATGAGGGGGCGGGGAGAGGTTGACAGGTGAGACGAAACCAGTCCTTGGACATCAGGCGAGGCGAAGCCCACCCTCGGGGGTCGGGTGAGTCAGAGTCTATCCCTAAGCCCTCGGGCGAGGCGGAGCTGGCCCTTATCCCTCGGGCGGGACCGAGCCCAGCCCTCAGGGGTCGGGTGAGGCGGAGTTTAGCCCTTAGCCCTCGGGCGAGGCCGAGCCCAGCCCTCGGGGGTTGGGCGAGGCGGAGTCTAGCCCTTAGCCCTCAGGCGAGGCGGGGATGGCCCAAGGGCGTCGGGCGAGGTGGAACCAAACTCCCGTTATTCGAATAAGGAAAGCAACGGCGTCCTTGTCCGTCCGGCAGTTTTTAACGTTCGATGGTTATTGGTTCCACCTCCTAGGGTACCCCGGTGTTAGGTCCCCGATAGTAGCCGCCGAGCCCCCGGGTGATTCGGACAGAATCGCTCGGGGGGTGTTTTTGATTTCGTCGGAGTTAATTTGCTAGAGGGTGCGCACGAGCGCACCTGATGGGTGTAGCCCCCGAGCCCCCGGGTGATTTGAGTAGAATCGCCTGGGGGTAGTATCGGACCCTTCAGGGGTAAGGCTAAAAGGCTTGGTTTTTCATCGACGGGATATTTTAGTTAGTGCCGGCCTGGCTAGGACCTGACTGCGGATCAAGGCCCCGGTGACGGTTGCGCCCTTGAGTCTCGGTAGTTTGTGGGCCTATCCCTCGTTGGGATGGGTCTTTGGATTTAGGACCCTAGGTGGGCTGGAGGGAAAAGCTCTGTGACCCGTGTCCCCTCGATGGATAGAGAGTCCTGGTCCGCCAGGGGAAGGCAAACCGTCCGGCGTGATTTTTTGGGAAGGGATAGGGATCGTGTGTGCGTATCCCGTGAGGTGACGTGGCGGTGCGCGTGGTAGGCTCGGAGATCGAGGGGGACGGTTGCCCTTCTCGCATCCGTCGCCCCTATAAAACCACGGGGTTCACCCCCAGGGTTCCGCATTTTGCCTCCTCGCCTTCGCATCCTTAGCCTCCGCCGTCAATCGCCTTCGTCTCTCGCACCCATACTGCCTCCGCTGTCAAACTCGCTGTTGCCTTGTTCCCCGTGCTGTTCCTACCATCAGAATGAACTCGGGGTACAAATCCAACATCTCTCGTCAGCGCTTAGAGGGCCTCGTCCGCTGAGGCCTCCTTCGCCTGTTGACCGCTGCCGTGGAGTGGCGGCTGCTCGGTGAAGAGGCGAAACCGGAGCCACCTGAAGGGTACGTCGTTTCTTTCGCCCACTTCCATGAGCGGGGATTCGCCACGCCCACCCATCAGTTCTTTCGAGGACTGATGGACTACTACCGGGTGGAGCTTCAACACCTTACCCCCAACGGGATTTAGCATATTGCGGCGTTCGTCGCCCTGTGCGAGGGGTTCTTGGGGATCGATCCCCACTTTGACCTATGGCGGTACCTCTTTACCGTCAATCTGGTGAAGAGGCGGGTCGGGAAGGAGGATCTGTATGCGCCAGTGGGGTGCGCCAGCATCCACCTCCGCAGCACCCGGGTGGGGGCGTATCCGTTAATGCGCCTGACCACCTCTAACAAGGGGTGGCATTCGCAATGGCTCTACGTCAAGAATGACACCACCGCTCCCTTGCCAGGCTTCACTGGGCACTACATCTTGGAGGCCCCGGAGTCATGGGGATGGGGCGTTCAGGCCAAGGAAAAGAAGCACCTCAACAACCTTCTCGCTGCCCTCCGAACCCTGAAGGAGAGGGGTGTGAAGGGGTCGGGGATTATTGGTACCTACCACGCGAGGAGGGTCGCGCCGCTGATGGCGCGCGCTTCCCCTGTATCAGATGGTGCCTGAAGCGTCGTTCGAAGGGACGACGCTTGCCGACGATGCGCTCCCTCCTTCCGAGGTGGCACAGCGTATTAAGGAGGCGATGGAGCCCACAAAGGACTGTGTTGGAGCCGTCCTCGACTTTGTGTATCCAGTGCCGGGACATCCCCCGATGCGGCTGGAGCCAGGATTTGTCGACTTTGTAAGTTTTCTTTTCCCTTGCTCCTCCTTTCGCTTGAAATTTTCGATCCTCTGACACTAACCGTGGGATAGCGGGTTCAGCCGGGGGACTGTTCTTTAAGAACAGCCCGGTTCCGCTGCCGAAGGACCTAGCCCAGACAGCAACAAACCATGCCCTGGCCAGTTGGGACAAGAAGACGAGGGAGCTCGCGAAGAAGAAGGTGATACGGAAGCAGCAAGCTCACGATCGAGGAGAGGAGACTAGTAGTGATGACGATGACGATGATGATGACGATGATGATGAGACGGTAGCCGGCGTGGATTGGGGTGACCTGGTGAATGAGGACTCACCGTCCCTGCAGGGACCCCTTCCATTCCACACGAAGGGAAGTGAGTCCGTGGGGACAGCGGAGCCGGGTTTGCCTCTAGGTCCGGCGGGAGCCGGAGGATCCACCATCACCCACGGGGTGCCGGTGGAGGATCGATAGATGGGAGGGGACGGATCCGAGGCCATCCCCGAGGTACTGGCGTAGGGGGGTGGCTCCGATGTCGTGGCCCGTGAGCTGATGGAGGGGGGCGGCTCTGGTGCCGCGCCCCATGAGCCGATGGAGAGGAGCGGCTCTGGTGCCGTGCCCCTGGAGGCAAGAGAGACGAGCCCCCTACGTCAAAGCAGGGGGTAGGCTTGTAACGGTCCTGCCCACATGAATTGGAGCAGGGGTCCGGGGTTCATCCCCGAAACGTACCCATCGACCGAAAGCTTCAGAGTATGTCGCCGATTCCCCTCGTTCTCCCCCTTTATTTTTCCGTTCCAACCTTATGCTCTTTTTCCGTTTTGCAGATTCTTGCGACGGGGCCGCCCTTTGGGGCCGGCGCCTAGAAAGAGCCTTGCCCTTCAGGAGGGATGGATCACACTGCCTGGCGTCACCTCTGTTCCGGGCAGGAGTGATGCTACCGCTGCAGCTTTGTTGGCTGGTCCGGTGGCGTCCGCAGTGGCGCCCATGCCCTTGGTGGTCGTCGAGCAGGCAGCCGTGACCGTGACAAGCCGGGAGCAGCCAGATGCGGCCGTGGTGGCGTTCGAGGGGGTGGCACATTTCGTGCCCCCGGCGGCCCATGTGACGGCGCCAGACGTGGGCTAGGCGGAGTCGGATGCCACCGCGGTGGCGTCTGATGGAGCGGCGCAGTTCGCGCCCCCGGCGGCCCATGTGACGGCGCCAGACACGGGCCGGGTGGAGTCGGAGGCCACTGTGGTGGCGTCCGATGGAGCGGCGCAGTTCACGCCACCTGGGGCCCAGCCGGAGGTGGCCACGACCGCGACAAGCCTGGCGGGGTCGGATACTGCCATGGTGGCGTCCGAGGGGGCGATGCAATCCGCACCACCGGCGGTCCAGGCCATGGCACCCGGGGCAGGCCGGATGGAGGAGGATGTGGCCGGAGGGTCTTCAGTCATCATGACGGTGGTGGGGAGGACCCAAAGGGAGCCACCATTGGCCATTTTGTCGGGAGGCAACCGCTCTCCCGCGAGGGGAGAGCTGCCGCTCAAGTGGATGGCCGCCGGGGACCCATCATTGGCTCTGTTCTCGCTCAACGATGCTGCTGAGAGCCTAGAGCGGGAGAACCTAGACATCGGGTTCTCGGCTGCGTTGAATGCCTTGAATGAGGCCACTGGTGCCTTGCGCAAAATCCTCCCTCCTTCTAGCCGGGTATCCACTTGATCTTCTCGGTTGTTTTCTTCTTTCTTCACATTTTTTCGTGTCTTCTAATTCCGGTCCTTTTTTAGAACATTGTTGCTCGTAGCCGGGACAAGTCCTGGTTCCTTCGTGAGCAAAAGGTGGAATGGGACCGCCTTACTGAGGAGGCTAGGTTGTGAGGAGATGTAGGCGCACAACTTGCTGCCGTACAGTAGCGGGAGGCCGAGGCGTGTCGAGATGCGGAGGAGGCTCATGGAATGTTTGAGGATCTGTCGGTGAGGGTGAAGCTGGACGAGGAGGAAACCGCCATGCTTTGAAAGGAGCGGGACGAGCTACTACAGAAGGACGTCGCGGCCAGTGAGCGGGCCGACGAGCTCCTAGTGGAGCTGGAGACAGAGCGAGACCTCAAGCTTAAGGCTGAGGAGAGGTCCATGGCGTTGTAGCAGAGGGCGGACCGGGCCATCCGGGAGCGTGATGAGGCGCGTGGGGTGGCCGACTCCCTCCGGGCGGATCTTGGGGATGCGGTGAGCCAGAGGTTGGATGTTGAGAATGTTGTTACTAGGTTGGAGAAGGAGCTTGCCGAGGTGCGAGGGATCCTCCGGGTCGAAAGCGACGAGCACGACCTACTGCAAACTGCCATTGGTGTGGTCACCGATGCCCTGGAGGTGGCGCAGCCAGAAGGATCTAGCTCGCTTGCAGCTCGTGCCGCGGGAATCATGGCATGAGTAGGCCAACTTGAGGAGGACACCTTTCATGCCGGGATCACCCAAGCCATTGCCGTCGCCCATTCCCATTATGATCAAGAGATCAACCTGAAGGTAATGAGTCATGGTTTTGCGCCTGTTTATGATGACGATGAGCTGGACAAGATGGAAAAGGCAGTGGCGCCCCTCGCGCGGAACCTGGCGGACCAGCTGAAACAAGGGGTTCTCCCTTCGCGGAAGTAGTTAGCTTGATAAACACTTATTTGTAATATGTGAACAAGTGTCAGTATTTTTGTGTCCTGGAAACGGTTTCATAATTTTCGTTTTGTTTGTTTAATCTTACCTTCTTCTCTTTTTTGTGATGGAAAGATTTCGACAATCGACCCTTCCATTTGTTAAGACCGTAGGGCCCAAAGTTTTGTGGAGGAAATTTTAAGTGTGCTGGTGAGCAAAATCACCGTAGCTATCGGGGTGTGGGCTTTTTACGGTATTACCAGTCTGTTCCCCTGAATCTTGCCGCCAGTTTTGATGCGAGGAGATCTAATGTAATGTTTTTTTCGAAAAAAAGAAAGGAAGTACCATACCTTTATCAGCCCCCGAGTGAGATCCGGCCCCTTGCGGTTGCTGGGGTCGGATGTTATTGGAGATCGGAGCGAGGGAGGTGACCTTACGTTTTGTATTTACTCGTACCCCTTACCTAGGACCTTGATGATCGCTGCGTTGGCCTCTCCTCGACGGAGATTCTGTGGGTCTGGCTCAAGGTTAGAATCGAACGAGAAAGGTCAAAATATCCCTATCCACTTCTGAACGGGGTCGGGCGAGGCCGCTGGGGCTCATTTCGGTTTTTCTCCCCTGGCTCTGTTTGACACAAGGCGGCCTCGAGCCCTTCGCAGGCCAGCCTTCGAACCCCGGTCAAGCGTCGCTCATATTGAATGAGGCGGCTACCGCTTCGTGACGCGACACGAAGCGTTGAGATGCAATAATTTACATATGCAATGTTTGGATGCAAGGATTTAGGATATAGTTTGAAACGAAAGCGGGGGTCAGTAACATTACCTTGGTGATATGAGCCGTGGGAAGCTCCTACCAGACATGTCCGTGCCAGGTTTGGGTCCGACGTTTGCGACGAGGTCGGCGTAACCTGCATAAGTTTTGCTATTTTTGTTTCCGTCTCTTGGCGGCTATCTGAGCCGCTCGATTGATTTTTAAGCGATCGCCTCCCCCTTGAAAGGGGGCTCTGCTGGTGGACCCCTCCAAACTCCTTTCGGGAAGGCGGGAGCTAAGGCTAGTAATGTGAGGAATTGTGAATGCGATTATGCTGGCGAACAAAAAACACCATAGCCGTCGGGGCGTAGGGTCTGGTGGTTCATCTAGTTGTATTCATCATTTTATTCCTGCACGCCGTGCCTCCAGTTTCTCAAACGTAAGGAGGGGTCGGGCTAAGAGGGTGTCTAAACAAACAGGCGCCCTTGGCAGCCCCCGAGCGATGTCCGTGCCCCTGCCGTTGCTGGGGTTAGAGGCTCGGCAAAGAATTTAACACTCAAAGTAAGTAAACAGGGGTGCTTATCTTTCAATCGGTCGGTCGTTCGTTGTTTTGCCTGGGCCGCCCGATCGACACAGGAGGCCCGTTGGGCTCCCCCTGGAGGGAGGTTCCGTCGATGGGTCATTCCATGGTCCTGCCTAGGGAAACAGAGAGTTGCCTACAGGTGAGCGTGCCCCGGTTCTTGTGCCCGGGACGCATTAGTGGCGGGCCATGCTCGGGTGACGTTCTGACTTACCAAGCGGCGTCCCGTCGACCAGAGCGTGTCCCCTTAGATTTCTGTCAGCATTGATTTCGCATTTATACTAAATAAGGGAAGGCGGAGAGTTTTTCGTCCAAACCTTTCACCTTTCCTTAGCTGCTATGCCCCCTCTTTAAATAGGGGGGAAGCTTTTGTCCCACCTGTCCACTAGCCTCAGAGCCGCCACCTCTTCTCCTTGCTTTTCACCGAATGCATCAGCTCCTAAGTAAGAGAGGGTAATGCGAGGGAGAGAAGAGCTCACAGATCTGCTTGTGAATCCAGAGCACGATGTCAAGCTGGAGGTCATCCAACGTAGATGAAATGGCATGGTTCGCCTGTGCAGAGGAGGGGTCGCCGCTATCGAAGGAGGAAAGGCGCTGGAGGGCGATGAGCGTTGTCGATTTCGCCACCGTTGGTTGCGGCCTTCATTCAGCGGGAGGCGCTTTCTGCCCCGACGCCGTTGTTAGGGTTGCGGCTGATGATGATGGCGTAGTCCCTAGGCGCCCCAGCGGAGGCGCCGTTGTCGGGGTTGTGGCCGATGATGATGGCGTAGTCCCAGGGCGTCCCGGCGGAGGCGCCGTTATCAAGGTACCACAGTCGTTGGTGTGGTGCTCACTATTGCAGATGACGGCGCTTTTGAAGATCCGGCAAAGCGGTGGGACGTCGCCGATGGAGAGCATGGCGCGGCGGCTACGGTAGACGAACTGGTCCGTGTACATGCCCAAACATTGCCGATGGAGAGCTTGGCGCGACGGCCATAGTAGATGAACTGGTCCGTGTACATGCCCGGACGTTGCCGATGGAGAGTTTGGCGCGGTGGCCGCAGTAGACGAACTAGTCCATGTACATGCCCGGACGTTGCCGATGGAGAGCATGGCGCGGCGACCGTAGTAGTACTCGTAGTAAAGCTAAGCAAAGACTATTGAATAAGTTTGAGGGAGCCCCCGAGTGAACAGTCCTTTGAATTTTAGGAGTACACTAGCCCTTTGCGTGATGAAATCCCTTTGTAAGTGGTGAATTTGTACAAAAATGAACAAATTTCCCACCTTTTGTTACGAAAAATAGTTTTTCAGTTTCCTCTTTTAGTGAAGAGGTTTTGATGCCTTCCCATGGCCCAAGTTGCAAAAGACTAGGAATGCGGGTGAATTAGTTCTAATTATGCTGGTGAGCAAAGAGGTTGTAGCCGCTGGGGCGTGGGTCTCCCGCAATCCTACCAGTTGTACTCAGAACTTGTTCCCAAAATCTTAGTTTTTTGGACTTGTTATGAGAAGAACCGAAAGACTTAGATGAAGTTTGTAAAGATAGCGCAGGAATTGTTTGCAGAATATGCTTGTATTATTTGTATCAGCCCCCGAGTGAGGTCCAGCCCCTTGCGATTTGCAGGGGTCGGATGTCACTAAAGATTGGGGATTTGTAAGGACAAAAACTGATAAGAAGAAACATGCGTTTATTTAAGGGTAAAAACGATGTAGCTGCTCAATGTTCTAGGCGTTGGTGAAGACCTCGCCGTTGATGGTTTTCAGCCGGTAGGCGCCCGGGCGAAGTACTTCTGCGATGATGTTTGGCCCCTCCTAGGATGGGGAGAGCTTGTGGCGGTCCTTGTTGCTCTGCACGAGGTAGAGGACGAGGTCCCCGACGTTGAAGGCTCGGTCCCGCACCCGTTGGCTGTGGTACCATCGCAACGCCTGCTGGTACTTGGCCGAACGGAGGAGGGCGATGTCGCGGGATTCATCTAACTGGTCCATGGCGTCTTGGTGGGATGCCTCGGCCCCTTGTTCGTCGTATGCTCTGATTCTTGGTGCTCCATAATCAAGGTCCATTGGGAGAACGGCCTCAGAACCATAGATCATGAAGAAGGGTGTGTAGCCGGTGGCCTGGCTAGGAGTTGTCCTTAGGCTCCAGAGCACGGTAGGGAGTCAGCGAGCCAGCGCGCGCCGAACTTGTTCAACCGGTTGAAGATCCTAGGCTTAAGGCCTTGTAGGAGCATGCCGTTTGCGCGCTCGACCTACCCGTTCGTCCGGGGGTGCGCGACGGCTGCCGAATCAATCTGGATGTGTTGTTCATCGTAGAATCGAATGAATTTCCTGCCAGTGAACTATGTGCCATTGTCTGTGATGATGAAGTTTAGTACTCCAAAGCGATGGATGATGTCGAGGAAGAACAACACAACTTGCTCGGATTTGATTGTGGAGATCGGTCGAGCTTCTTTCCATTTTGTAAATTTGTCTATGGTGACAAGTAGATGGGTGAAGCCCTCGGGTGCCTTTTTGAGTGGCCCAACCAGGTCGAGCCCCCAGACCACGAAGGGCCATGTGATGGGGATCATCTGGAGCGCCTGGGCCGGGAGGTGAGTCTGTCGAGCATAGTACTAACACCCTTCGCAGGTGCGTACAATTTGCTCTACGTCGGCTACTGCAGTGGGCCAGTAGAAGCCCTGTTGGAATGCAATTCCAACCAAGGTCCTTGGCGTGGCATGGTGACCGTAGACCCCACCGTGGATATCGCTCAGCAGAAGTTTTCCCTGTTCGCTAGGGATATAGAGCTGTAGGATCCCGGTGTGACACCGTTTGTAGAGTTCGCCTTCTATAAGAACGAAGGACTTGGCGTGACGTGCGAGCCGTCGGGCTTCCGTCTTGTCTGCTGGTAGTGTGTCGTGGAGGAGGTAGTTGAGGTAGAGCGTTCTCTAGTCGTTGGGAGGGCCGGACTCTGCTGCTGGGTCCCCTTCAAGCTCCATGACCTTAGGGTCGGACGGAGCAGTCGGTGGGTCGGCCCCCGGGGCCGGATCAGACGGGCCATCATTGGCTCGTTCCGACCCCTCATAGCGCACCGAGGGCTTGTGTTGATCGCTGGCGAAGACACCCGTGGGCACTGCTTCTTGACCGGATGCTGCTTTTGTGAGCGCGTCGGCTGCTTCGTTGAGGCACCTTGGAATGTGATTGAGTTCAAGGCTGTTGAATCTGTCCTCCAGCCGTCGAACTTCTTGGCAGTATGCCTCCATCTTGGCGTCGTGGCAGTTCGACTCCTTCATGACCTGGTTGATGACTAGCTAGGAGTCACCCCTGATGTCGAGGCATCGGATGCCTAGCTCGATGGCAATTTGTAGGCTGTTGATGAGCGTTTCATATTCGGTGATATTGTTTGATGAGGGGAAATAGAGCCGAACCATGTACCTCATGCGGACCCCGAGGGGTGATACGAAGACTAGTCCCGCGCCGGCGCCCCTTTTCATCAGCAATCCATCGAAGTACATCGTCCAGTACTCTTGATCGACGACTGCTGGTGGCATCTGGACCTCGGTCCACTCCACGATGAAGTCAGCCAGCACCTGGGATTTGATCACTGTTCGGGGGGCATAAGTAATGCCCTGATCCATCAGCTCGAGTGCCCACTTTGCGGTTCTTCCTATGGCGTCCTGGCTATGAACGACCTCGCCGAGGGGGAACGACGTCACGACTATCACAGGGTGTGACTCGAAGTAGTGGCGTAGCTTCCTCTTGGTGATGAGGATGGTGTAGAGGAGTTTCTAGATTTGGGAGTAACGGGTTTTGGAGTCAGATAATACATCGCTGATGAAATATACAGGGCGCTACACCTTGAAGGCGTGCCCCTCTTCTTCCAACTCTACTACTAAGGCGGCGCTAACCACTTGTGTGGTGGCCGCTATGTACAAGAGGAGGGATTCTCCGTTGCTTGGCGGAACCAGGACCGGGGAGTTTGGTTAGAAATTGCTTGACCATGTCAAGCGCCTCTTGGGTCTCGATTGTCCACTCGAAGCGGTCAGACTTCTTCAGGAGTCGATAAAGGAGGAGCCCTCATTCACCGAGGCGTGAAATGAATTGACTGAGGGCGGCAAGGCACCCCATGATCCGTTGAACCCCCTTTATGTTCTGGATCGGGCCCATCCTTGTGATGGCTGAGATCTTCTCTGGGTTGACTTCGATGCCGCGCTCGGAGACAATGAAGCCGAGCAGCATACCCCTCGGGACCCCAAAAACACATTTTTTGGGATTGAGTTTGATGCTATTTGCCCGGAGTTTCGCAAAGGTTCGTTCGAGGTCGGCAACAAGATGGTCAGCCTGTTTGGACTTAACCACGATGTCGTCGATGTAGGCCTCAATGGTCCGCCCGATGAGGTCCCCGAAGCAGTTGAGCATACAACGCTGGTATGTCGCCCAAACGTTCTTCAGACCGAACGACATGGAAATGTAGCAGAATGATCCGATGGGGGTGATAAAAGACGTTGCGAGCTGGTCGGACTCTTTCATCGCAATCTGGTGGTAGCCGGAGTATGTGTCAAGGAAGCAGAGGGTTTCACACCCCGAGGTGGAATTGACTATTTGGTCTATGTGTGGCAAAGGAAACGGGTCCTTTGGACATGCCTTGTTAAGGCCCGTGTAATCGACACACATCCTCTATTTCCCGCTCTTTTTTCGTACAAGAACAGGATTTGCTAACCACTCTAGGAGGTGTACTTCCTTGATGAACCCATCAACCAACAGTTTTGCTATCTCTTTGCCGATGGCCCTGCGTTTTTCCTCGTTGAAGCGGCGCAGGCGTTGCTTCACCGGTTTGGAGCCTGGGTGGATTTTCAAGGTATGCTCGGCGACCTCCCTCGGGATACCTGGCATATCCGAGGGTTTCCACGCAAAGATGTCATTGTTATCGTAGAGGAAGTTGACGAGCGCGCTTTCCTATTCAGAGGAGAGCGCGGTTCCGATGCGGACTTTTTTCCCTCGGGGCTGCTGGAATCCACGAGGACCTCCTTGGATCCTTCTGCCGATTCAAACGATCTGGGCACCCTTTTTGAATTGGGCGCTTCTTCAATGACCTCCTCCCTGAGGGCGGCGAGCTCTTCGGAGGCGACGACTGTTGTGGCGTGGCCGCAGCATTCGACTTCGCACTCGTAAGCGCGATGGAAGGAGGTGCCGACGATGATGACCCCGCGGGGCCCCGTCATCTTTAGCTTGAGGAATGTGTAGTTGAGAACGGCAATGAACTTCGCGTAGCATGGACGTCCAAGGATGGCGTGGAAAGTTTCGAGGAACCCTACCATGTCGAAAGTGAGGGTCTCAGTCCTGTAATTGGACTGATCCCCGAAAGTGACGGGCATATCGATCTGCCCTAACAGTACGGCCTGTCTGCCAGGTATGACGCCGTGGAAAGGCGCTCGGATGGGGCGGAGGTTCGTTCGGTCGACGCCCATCTCATCGAGCGTCTTGGCGTACATGATGTTGAGGCCGCTGCCTCCGTCCATCAACACTTTCGTGAGTCACTTTGGGCCGACGATTGGATCAACAACAAGCGGGTACCTTCCTAGGTGAGTGATGGCATCTAGATGGTCAGTTCGGTCGAAGGTTATGGCGGATTCTGACCACCGAAGGAAGACAGGCATGGCCGGTCCGACCGTATAGACCTCGCGGCATGCGACCTTCTGGCGGCGCTTGGAGTCGTAGGCCGCTGATCCTCCAAAGATCATGAGGGCACCGTTCGGCATTGGGAAGGCATCGTCCTTCTCCTCTGCGTCGTCTGTGGTGGGGGCAGGTTCCTTCCCCTGCTCCCCTTTGTTGAGGCCTCCGAACAAGTATCTGCGCATGAGGCTGCAATCCTTGTATAGATGCTTGGCCGGGAAAGCATGGTTTGGGCATGGCCCCTCGAGCATTTTCTCAAAATGGTTCGGAGCGCCCTCCGCAGGCTTCCGGCTACCCTTGCGGTCGGCAGCGGCCACGAGCGAGTTGTCGCGCCATTGCTTCTTGTTTTTTCTTTTGGCGGGACGGTTGGAAGCGCCTTCGCCGGCATCCTCGTCCCGCCTTGCCTTGCCGTCGGAGCGGTCGAAGATGGCTCCGACCGCCTCCTCTCCTAGGCGTGGCTGGTGGCGATGTCCAGGAGCTACTTGGTGGTCCGCAGGCCCCTACGCCCCAGCTTGTGAACCAAAGACTCGCAGGTTGTCCTAGATAGGAAGGCTCCTATCACGTCGGTGTCGGCGACGTTAGATAGCTCGTTGCACTACCAGGAGAAGCGCCGGATGTACCCGCGGAGGGTTTCATCGGCCTTCTGGTGGCAGTTCTTGAGGTCCCATGGGTTTCCGGGGCGTTTGTACGTGCCCTGGAAGTTGCCCACGAAGATCTCCGTCAGATTCGCCTAACTTTGAATGGCGTTGGACGGTAGGTGCTCCAACCATGCTCACGCCGAATCGGCCAAGAATAGTGATAGATTGCGAATAATGAAATCGTCATCACTCGCACCACCGCCTTGACATGCAAGCCGATAGTCTTCGAGCCAAAGCCTAGGGTTTGTTTCCCCAGAATATTTAGGGATGTTGGTTGGCGGTCGGTACCTTAGTGGGAAAGCAGCATTGAGGATGTGTCGGCCGAAGGCCTGAGGGCCTGGCAGTCCAGGGCTCAGGCTTCGGTCCTCGCCGCTGTCGTAGCGCCCGCCGCATTGAGGATGGTAGCCGTGGCGGGCTCCTTCGCCTGCGTCACCGTGGGTGCGCCTGTGGGAGTCGATGGTGCTGTGCACGTCGCGGTCGTGGCCGAGACGTTGATGTACCGGGACGGCGGTGTGCTGCCTGCCGCCTGGCGGTGTCTAGTGAACGGACGCATCCTTGGTGGGGCACACCGAGGGCATGTGCTGGCTGGCATCGGACTCGCGTCGTCGAGACAACGAGCTTTCTGCCTGCTGTGCCGCCGCACGCTCGAGCAACGTGCGAATTTCTTGGCGGGCCCGGTGATCCTCGGACGTCGTGGCCTCTGGAAGGCCGTGCAGTAAGGCCATCGCAGCGGCAATATTTTGACTTGCCCGAGCGAAGTGAGGGAGGGTCCCGTCGTCGGTGAGGATCCTGTGGTGTACCATGCGGGCCGTGGCACGCGCGCGCCCACCGTTTTCACGGCGTTCGATCTCGCGATTAATGTCCGTGTATTCCCGGACGAGCCCTTGTCCGGCCTCATCGATCTCCAGCTTGCGGGCTCTCAGCTGCTCCATCCTCAAGCGAGATGGGGCCGCTGCCTCCCCCCTGGACCAGCCATCAGGGTTGCTTTTTGGGCTAGCCTCTTCCTTGAAGACGCTTTCGACGCGCCCCTCGGGGGTTTGCGCCATGAAGCATTCCCAGGAAGGGTGATGGCTCCCCCTGCTAGAGTTAGAGCTAGAGGAGGATCCTGGCTCCTCCGTGAGGAGCTTGTGGAGTCTTCGTATCATGTTCAATTGTCCCCACGAACTCGCTGTCCGTGGGGGTGGATCCATACGTAGCGCCAGAAAGTGGCTAGCGGTCACCGCAGCGTTGCGGAGGCCGAACAGAAACACCATCGAGGCGCGCCGTGTGGAGCGTTCCGGAGAGAGGGTGATGTGGCGTGGGACCTCCCTGGACGACTGGGGTCCAAGGGAGACGCCTAGCTGGCCCTCAAGCCTCTGGTAGCTGAAGTTAACGGGAGGGAGAGACTAGACGGTCGCGTGGGCCAGTGCCAGCTCTCCTCCTAGTGTGACAATGAAATCCAGGTCACCGAAACACACGTGTGCTCCTGGGACCCAGCTGATTGCGTGGTTAGCCATCCGAGGCCTGATTTGGAACGCGCAAAGGCCCCTACCTGGCGCGCCAACTGTCGGTGTTTTGTACAAGCACCGGCAAGTAAATTTATAGTGATGCGTGTTAGGCCCGGATGATGCGCTAAAGGACACAAGATTTATACTGGTTCGGGCTGAATATCCCTACGTGCAGTCTGTTGCTGCTCGTGTTATTAGCACCGAAAATAGTTCGTAGTAGGGGGTACAAACGGTCGAGAGAGGGACTGGTCCCAAGTCTCTGATGGAAGGGTCGAAAGGATGCTAAGAGCTTGTTAGCAGCTTGACTGTGTGTGATGTGTGTTGTGTTGTCCAAAGTCCCCCCTCCTGTTGGAGGAAGCACACCCCCTTTTATAGATGAAGGGGGCGGCTTTACAAGTGAGGGGGCAAGGATGCGTATGCTACCTAGGCTTGTTGTTCACGTCGACCAAGCCTTGTAGTCCATTCCGGCGGGTGCGAGAGGATGGTAAGCGCCTACAATACTGTCGATGCCACTGTAGAATGTCAGGATGGCTATAGAGTACTGCTCCGCGCAGGGTATGGACTCTGGTATAGTAGTTTTGACTTATGAGCCTTGCCCAGCCTTGCTCCGCACGCCTTCTGGTTCCTATGAGTCCCCGTCGGAGGGACGCGGGGTCAGGGTCCGAAAGTAGCGCTGTGGGCAAGGCCTTCCGATCGAAGAGGGCATCCGGAGGCTGAAGCGAGTGCTCCGATCTGGGGGATCCGAGGGGCTGTGGAGCAGGCGCCGCTCCCTTGGGTCCATAACGTGGTGACAGCACATCCGTCATTTGTGGAGGACGCGAGTCCTTTCCTGGACCGTAGTGGTTGTCGTATGTCTACGTCGGGTTCCATGTCCGAGAGTTGAAGGCGGCGCCTACAACTCTGTAGGGCGAAGAGCACGCACCCGTAACACTTTTCAGGCTCTGCTATGCCTGGGAGGGTCTAAAGCACCCATCCCGTCGTTCCCTGGCAGTACTTTTCCTCCCAGGGCGCAGGGTATGGTCCTTGAAGCCGTGGTTGACCTGAACGTCTTGTCCTACTCTGTACCTATCATCATGAGGGGGCGGGGAGACGTTGACAGGTGAGACGAAACCAGTCCTTGGACATCAGGCGAGGCGAAGCCCGCCCTCAGGGGTCGGGTGAGGCGGAGTCTATCCCTAAGCCCTCGGGCGAGGCGGAGCTGGCCCTTATCCCTCGGGCGGGACCGAGCCCAGCCCTCGGGGGTCGGTCGAGGCAGAGTTTAGCCCTTAGCCCTTGGGCGAGGCGAAGCTGGCCCAAGGGCGTCGGGCGAGGCCAAGCCTAGTCCTCGGGGGTTGGGCGAGGCAGAGTCTAGCCCTTAGCCCTCGGGCGAGGCGGGGCTGGCCCAAGGGCGTCGGGTGAGGTGGAACCAAACTCCCGTTATTCAGACAAGGAAAGCCGTGGCGTCCTTGTCCGTCCGGGAGTTTTTAACGTTCGATGGTTATTGGTTCCACCTCCTGGGGTACCCTGGTGTTAGGTCCCCGACACTTCGTGACGCCACCACGTGTCCGACGATCCACCACTCTCCGGTTTTGAGACCGGAACTAGCAAACCCGTGTCCGTGGTTTTGAGGCTGAAACCGCTAAACCCTTGAGAGTCACGTAGCCTTTATGCGATCTCCACAATGTCAACACGTAGCCTTGATGTACATCGGCACGAACCTTACTTGACCTCCACCATCACCATTAATCACTAAGTCTCTCCAATGCCTGCACATACATAACTAATATACACATTGCACTGCCGCTACTTCGCCTCTGGTCAGTTCTAAGTAAGAACATCTCAACCGCAAGGACTTATCATCTATGACAATCCCTCATCATACACAGTAACAAGGCTACGTCTCAACCTTATCATCTCCAATTTTTAATGTACACGTGAGCCCCACCTTAAAACCACACAAGATCTTAGAAATAACATAGAATTGACCTCATATTTTATTGGGACCCACCTTTAGCTAAGGTCAACCTCCCTTATAACATTCTCTGCTGTTTTGGGCTCAAGGGGCCAGCGGCTCCACATTGTGCGGCCATCAAAAAGCACTGAGGTGATAAAAATGAGGGACAGCAAACCCATCGCGATATATTCAGGAATTATCATACATCTTAACCATCCCTTGAGTGATGATTAGCAGCCTGCCAGGCTTTCCAACGCTAAGATAGAGGGCACAACTTCATCAGGAGGGGCACCTAGTATCTTCAGTTCTACAGATGCAGGGACATACTTTTTGATCGCAACATGAGAAAGGTAAGCCTCCCAGTATGGAATTGGATGTGTCCTCCTCATGTACCAGAGAAATTCTTGGTTTTCACCGAAATTAGTCTGCCACTATTAAAAATCATGGGTTTCTGTATCCTGTAAAATGCGTGCGACTAACTCCATCAGTCTTCGCCTTGTTCGCTTGGTCGTATTTGGCTTATCAGCCAACGAACAATATTTTTCTCTCACACCAAACCAGCCAACAGTACTTTCAGTCATGGCTTATAAGCTAAACAAGCCCAAACAAACATGGCGCTTGTTATGGGGCAAAAACTGGTGATCGTCACGTGTTTGATGTTCTCATGATGATGCCTTGGAAGCTCCATTATTTCCAAAGGGTCAATAACCAAATGAAATTTCTGTACTACAGACGACTCTGATGAATTAGAACTTAGACTAACAGGATCTTATCTTAGCCTAACCATGATCACTAACTAAATCTTATGCGGAAATTAATCTGATACTAACCAGAGTTTGTAGATGCCATTTGAGTGCCTCCGTAGACGTAGAAGAGTTGACGTAGATGCTCCTAGTTGGTGAAGAACGTGATGTAGATCTGCAAGAATACCTAGATGTGGGTAGACGACCTTACTAAACCCTCCGGCGGCTAATCGATCGGTTATGTGAATAGTCACGTGGATTAGAGAGATTGTGACACTTGGGGCGCCTCTCTTATTTATAATCGCGCTGTGGGTCAGGGGGACGAACCCTTAGAATTTTAAGGGTTGCCGTCGATCACGGCAGTTCTTATTTAGTTAGAAATAAATGACGAATGGGTGGACCAAAAGCTTAACGCTTAATTAATCTCGTAATTAAGTTTAGGATTAGCCGAACCGATCACATTCCAACTGACTCCACTGCACAAATAAAATATTAAGAAGAATTCATTAGCAAGGATAAAACACAGGGTAAATAACTGAAGAGTACAAGAAATAAATTGCACTTGGAGTCACAAATATGACATACATGCAAGATAAAAGTTTCCAATGCTGGGGAAGCGATGAGAAAAGGAACAAGAAACAAGTATCTGTAGTGAAAGCTGATCACAGTCCTTGGTCCAACTATTGCAAGCTCCAGGTGCTTGAGGTGGATTAATCTTTCTTGTGGCACAATCCATAGATTATAAAACGCACCGATCTCATCAGCAGACAACAGGAACAGAGTTTCAACATTCGGGGCAATTGTTGGAAGCTTTTTACGTGCATAGTCGAAAAAGTTCAACCAAGGGTAGATTGATATCCTTATGTCCTTCAGTTGCTGTGAATCTCCAAGCGAGAAAGGTATAATGGGTCCTTCGTAGTGAAAGGTGGAGATATTTGGAGCATCACTCTCTATTACCTCCAGCTTGCTGCATCGCCCCATCCGCAAGTAACTGAGCTCCTGCACTGTGCAAGGTATTCTTAGGCAAGCTATCTCATTGCAGTGCCAAAGTTCCAATGGTCCAGAGTAAGGGAGTTAGAAAGAAAGATCCCAGTCTCTTCTGTGGTAATGTGCACCCAGCTAAAATGCACTCTTCTCAAGCTTCTGAACGAACAAGATCCTTGTTCAGGGTGAAAAGCGCAGGCATAGAGGAAAATAGATCGAATTGAACATCCTTTTTCTTCAGCAAAGACACTACACGGGAATCTGTATTTCATTTTGTCATCCCGGGGCAAGCTCCAGGGTGAGTTCCTCGATTCCAGGGGTGGCTGCATCAAACCAATAATCAATATGACGGTATTGCAGATCGTGGAAAAACCCGAGTTCAAACTTAAGCCTCTTCACCCAACCGCCAGCATGGTTTCGAAGAATGCCATTGATCCTGCTGATGATAGAAGAAGCCATTTGACCTTTTATACAACTACTCTGTTCATCCAAAGCTAGTTTTTTTGCGACTGAATGAGAGCTCAGGGTAATATCGCCAGGACAGTAGAAGCTCCTGGGAGATACAGGCGGCACGTGCAGCATCTTGCATCGGCAGGAGAGCAACTATCTGGTTCAACACATCCTGTGTATAGAAGGATAAAAGACAACCTCAACACGCACTCTCACTAGTATTATTTGCTTGTGTTTGCAGAAGCGGCAATGTCCTGATGTATTCTTTATAATGAAAATGTTTTTTTAAATGACTTTATTTAATCAAAATGTGAACACGTACACTGTGAAGAGGTCAATTCATTTCAGGCCTGAATGTTTTGGTCACTACTGTTTCAAGCCCATTAAGGCATTAACTTCTTACAGCCTTGTATACTGCGCAGAGTGCGCTACGAAAATGTTAAGTGGATTATCTAGATGACAAGGTTTTGTTTGGTACCTGTGGGAGCCTGTCCAATGTTAGATGGGATCTAGTCCTCTTGGCAGCTCCAGAGTTCCCTACTTTTCTGCTGGGGGAGGCCTTCTTTCTAGCCTCCGATGAAGCATTCGACCCATCTGCATCCAGTTGACAGGGAGGTAGGGAACAGATCGTGTCTGCTTGAAAAACTAGAAAATCTCGAAAGGAAAAAGAAACACGGCTTGTTGACGAAAGAGGCAGAGTACGTCGACCAAAAAAGAGAAGGGCGACCTTTCTACCTAAAAAAACTTGAGCTTTGGCCTTTTGGGCACAGGCACAGCCGCACAGATTGAATAATACCGGATACGGCCACAAATTACAGAACTGGCTGCCCAGATGACAAGGTGTGGCTAAACAATTGATTAAGGCGGTGAGAAGGGAATCAAGAGGCATACCAGCCTGGGTTCGCCGCCGGCTGAGGCGGTGTCTGCCGCGGCGGCGTTTGCCGAAGGTGAGCCTCGCCAGGGACAGCATCGCCATGGTTCTTCGATTCCGTCGAGCCTGCGGGTGCGGGGATGAGAACGAGGAATTTGATCTAATATGATGGACACAACACAGATCACACCTTTGTCTCCGTATAAAATCTAAGCGCCATAGGATCCTGATCTTCCGTCAGCAGAGGTAATTATCCTTGTGACAAAGAATGATACATCGATTCGACTTCAGATCGAAAAATCGAATTCTATAATTTTAGCACCATAACTCATCTGGTCATCAACCAAGTCACGGACCAAATTGACCTCGCCAATCAGGCTAATCCCTACCTACGTAACGAAGAACACAAGCAAGAACAAAAAAAGAACACAACCAAATTATAGATGAATAATTAATCTCATGAAGTTGGGGTCTCACAAACCGATGAACGGCGAGACTGTTCTTGACAGAATAATATAAGCAAAACCCAAAACCTAACGATGACGGCGACGTATGATTATAAAGGTCTTAGGGTCGTCGCCTACCCTGGACACGTCTCCTAATGGGCCCAAACACGATACACGGTCCACGGGACAAAAAGACGGTGTCGCAGCACCTTGGCAGATTCTGGACGCTGACTTGTTTTGACGATTCCCATTGATTATGGAGGCCTTTTGACGTGAGATCACTTGGATTGGCTTCCTTATCAAAATAGCTTTCCAACCATATGTGGATCGTCGAAAACGGGGTCCGGATGCGTCCTGGGTGACCAGTTTAAGGCAGACTGATCCTGGAGGCCGAGGCAGACTCGAAATCATGTTGGATCAGGACTCCGGTTTCTATTAAACGTCCTTGCTGGTCATCATCGCCTCCACCATGTCCTTTAAGTCTTTCATGACCCTCTCCAATATTACTAAGCAAGATAACCTCATTATGTAGTTGTCTATTCTCAAAAGTATGAAAATAATCGTTTAAGAACGAGCTCACCTTTAAATTGAGTTCACGTATTCGAGCCTGAGTCATTAGACCTTACATGACGGTTAGAGGATCAACGGATGCATCTGAAGGAGTGATGTCCTCATCATCCTCTCCCTCTTGAAATGGAATCGTCCTCGACTCAAGCTTATCTTCTTCTCCTAAATAAGATTTCAAATCTGCAATGTTAAATGTGGGACTAATCCCGAACTCGGATGACAACTCAAGTTTATAGGCATTATTATTTATTTTCTCAATAATCTTATAAGGACCAGCTGCTCTTGACATTAATTTAGACTTACGCAGCTCAGGAAATCTATCTTTTCTCAAATGTAACCAAACCAAATCACCCGGTTTAAGTTTAATCTCTTTTCTACCTTTTCTACCAGCAATTCTATACTTTTCATTCATTCTTTCAATATTTGCTTTAGTTGTATCGTAGAACTTACGAATAAAATCAGCACGCTCTCTAGTATCAATATGTATTCTCTTAGTGGTAGGTAAAGGCAAAAGATCAATAGGAGTACGGGGGTTAAAACCATACACTACTTGAAAAGGACTTACCTTGGTGGTAGAATGTTCTGCCCTGTTATATGCAAACTCCACATGCGGTAAACACTCTTCCCACATCTTCAAATTATGCTTTAAAATTGCTCTCAACATGGTGAACAATGTTCGATTCACAACTTCAGTTTGGGGATGACATGTTGTAGAAAATAGCAGCTTGATCCCCAATTTATTCCACAACGTGCGCAAAAAATAACTCAAGAATTTTGCATCGCGATCTGAAACAATAGTAGAAGGCATACCATGCAAGCGAATGATTTTTTGAAAGAAAATGTCAGCAATATGAACAACATCGTCGCTCTTATAACAAGGAATAAAATATGCCATCTTAGAAAAACGATCGACCACCACAAAAATACTATCCCTCACTCTCTTAGTCCTTGGCAAACCCAACATAAAATCCATAGATATATCAGCCCAAGTAGTAGAAGAAACAGGAAGAGACATATACAAACCATATGGGTTCAACCGTGACTTAGCTTTTTGACTTGTGGCACACCGAGCCACGTACCGCTCTACATTTTGCCTTATCCTTGGCCAAAAGAAGTGAGTGGACAGCACCTCCTCTATCTTCTTGGCACCAAAATGTCCTATCAATCTGCCTCCATGTGCCTTCTGCAACAACAAAAGACGAACAGAACCAACTAGAATGCATAGGCGGTTAGCTCTAAACAAAAACCCATCATTGATCATAAACTTATTCCATACACGTCCCTCTCTACAATTAAGCAACACGTCCTTAAAATCAGGATCAAGCACATATTGTTCTTTTATTGAGTGAAGACCAAAAATTCGACAATCAAGTTGGGACAGCAATGTATATCTTCTAGATAAAGCATCAACAATCACATTATCCTTTCCTTTCTTGTGTTTGATAATATAAGAAAAAGATTCAATAAATTCAACCCATTTAGCATGCCTACGATTCAGATTATTTTGAGAGCGAAAATACTTAAGCGATTCATGACCAGAATAAATAACAAATTCTTTAGGCCACAAATAATGACGCCACATCTCTAAAGAACGAATAAGTGTATACAATTCCTTATCATACGTGGAATAATTAAGAATAGGGCCATGCAATTTTTTACTAAAGTAAGCAATGGGTTTACCATCTTACATCAAAACACCTCCAATCCCAACTCCACTAGCATCACATTCTAGCTCAAAAGTCTTACCAAAGTTTGGAAGTTGCAGCAATTGTGCGTGTGTGAGCTTGTCCTTCAAAGTGTCAAAGGACTCCTCATGTGCCTTTTCCCAATGAAACACCACCCCTTTCTTCATCAACTCATGCAATGGGGCAACAATGGTGCTAAAATCTTTCATGAAACGGTGGTAGAATCCTGCAAGACCAAGAAAACTCCTCACCTGTGTGACGGTTTGGGGAACCGATCAGCTCTTTATGGCTTCAATTTTCATCTCGTCCACCTCAATTGCCTGTGGAGTGACAACATAGCCAAGAAAAGAAACTCGATCCGTGCAAAAGATGCACTTCTCAAGGTTACCAAATAAACGTGCATCACGTAAAGCATTAAAAACAACATGTAAGTGATCCATATGTTCATCAAAAGACTTGCTGTAAATCAATATATTATCAAAGTAAACTACCACAAAACGACCAATAAAAACTCTTAAAACCTCATTCATTAAGCGCATAAAAGTGCTAGATGCATTTATCAAACCAAAAGGCATTACTAACCACTCATACAACTCGAATTTGGTTTTAAAAGCAGTTTTTCATCAATCTCTAAGTTTCATTCTAATTTGGTGGTAGCCACTTCGCAAGTCAATCTTAGTGAAAATTATAGAACCACACAACTCATCAAGCATGTCGTCTAGCCTAGGAATAGAATGACGATATCAAATAGTAATATTATTGATGGCTCTACAATCAACACATATATGCCAAGTTCTATCTTTCTTAGGAACCAAAAGTACAAGAACATCACAAGGACTAAGGCTTTCACGTACATACCCATGGTTCAAAAGGTCTTAGACTTACCGCTGAATTTCCTTAGTCTTCTTAGGATTGGTTCGATAGGCACCACGGTTGGGCTTGGTTGCTCCCAGAATCAAATTGATTTGATGTTCTATTCCTCTCATAGGTGGCAGCCCCCATGCTCCTATTGATTATAAAAGGTCTTAGGGTCGTCGCCTACCCTGGACACGTCCCCTAATGGGCCCAAACACGATACACGGCCCATGGGACAAAAAGACGGTGTCGCAGCATCTTGGCAGATTCTGGACGCTGACTTGTTTCGACGATTCCCATTGATTCTGGAGGCCTTTTGACGTGAGATCACTTGGATTGGCTTCCTTATCAAAATAGCTTTCCAACCATATGTGGATCGTCGAAAACGGGGTCCGGATGCGTCCTGGGTGACCAGTTTAAGGCAGACTGATCCTGGAGGCTGAGGCAGACTCGAAATCATGTTGGATCAGGACTCCGGTTTCTATTGGACGTCCTTGCTGGTCATCATCGCCTCCACCATGTCCTCTAAGTCCTTCATGACCCTCTCCAATGTTCCTAAGCAAGATAACATCATTAGATAGTAGTCTATTCACAAAAGTATGAAAAGGATCGCTTAAGAACGAGCTCACCTCTAAATTGAGTTGACGCATTCGAGCCTGGGTCATTGGACCTTGCATGACGGTTGGAGGATCAGTGGATGCATCTGAAGGAGTGATGTCCTCATCAGAAGCTCCCTCTCCCCAATCCGATTCTAGTTCCAACACGATTAGCATTCCAATCTACTCCGAAAGGCAACTCCCTTCACTAATAAGTATGGGTTGGGCCAAAATTGTCTCTTCAAACAGTAGCAAATATGTCCGTGCATTGTAACGTAAATCAATACAAACTGAAATTGGATTATTTTTCATTAATAGATGTAAGTTGTTTCTAACTGGTGTGAACATGTCTAGGTTATACGTCAGGTACAGAGGACGTGCCCTACTATCAGCCTGTTCGTTTTGTCGTAAACGATCGTGAATTATTTACTGCTGGCTGGTTTGGTGTGAGAGAAAAATAATGTTCTAGCTTATAATCCACGATCGTATACGATCATATAAGCCTAGCCGAACAGGCTGTATATCTTGGAATCAGACTATATGAGTCTCGGTATCATATAAGATACTAAGAGTGTAAATGATAGTTAAAGTTGGTGAAGAAAAATAACATAAAAAATTTGGTTGTTTAATACTATAGTATACTTATTAAACCATAACTATCACAGTCCACTTGCCCCTCCATTTGCAGGGGTAGTGGCACCGAGGGATCCATGTGGCGATGGGGGATGTTCGGCGAGAAACGCATCCCCATCTCCTTTGCGTTTATCTTCTGTTGCACCTTCTATTCTGCAAGTATGGAACAGCGAACTGATCGGTACAACTATACCTGGAAATGGATTAAGATCCATGTAAACCAATCCAAATGAGATCCACTCAAGGAAGACACCATTTCAATCCAATCCGTCGATCCTGTCGTATGCAACCCTCCGCCGTGCGCCTCCTCCATGGCATCCTCCGTGCCGAGGGCCCTCCACGCTCCACCGCGGCATGGTCTCCCCAGCCGAGGAGCAGTGGCATGCCCTCGCTCTCCTCATCAATAGCCACCCCAAGCTGCTCCTCATGGCCAGGTCCTACCGGCGGCGTAGAGCACGCACTAGTACAAAAACAGGTTGTACTCCCGGTTGGAAAACCCCTTTAGTCCCGGTTTTCCAATCGGGAGCGCGAATCTGGGACTAAAGGGCCTCTCCTTTAGTCCCGGTTTCTCGCCCGGGACTAAAGGTCCACCTTTAGTTCCGGTTGATAATCCCAACCGGGGCTAAAGAGGCCTCCCGGCCTAGCCACGTGGTTTCTTTTTTTCTTTATTTTTTGTTTCTATTTTTAATTGATGATTCGTTTTGGTTTTCGAATAGGTTTTCGAATACGCATCCTACATTGCTAATAATATATGTATTCTACACGCTGATAATGTTCAAACATTTTGTACAAACTAAAGTATGAAACTAACGTATATATTACATGCATATACATATATTGTACATTATTTTATGTACATATAATATGTATATATATTACAAATAAAGCTTGCATTGTATATTCTATCATATCCTTGGGATAACAAATTCACTCCATCTGGTTTGGCTTCCATGTTTCGTTCACGTCATTGTAGAACTCGTCGGCGGGGTTTAAGACCTGGTTATTACGAAATGCTGCTATGGTCTCTTGAATTGCTTTCAGTTGGTCACGTCGTATGACTTTTCCTTCAACCATAGAGTCTTCAATAAAAGTTAAAGGAAAAATATTAATATATATATATATATGTTGGTCACGTGATTACTTATATATATGAGCAATAAAAGAAATTGTGAATATATGAATATATTTATATAACGTACTTTGAGGATCTCTTTAGGAGTTCTTTTTGTGTACGCCATGATGAACTCGCAAACATAGTATCCGCAGTAGTTGTTCCCCTATTCTTGTCTCAGAACCCACTTTTACGAGAAAAAAGATCCGGTGAATTGAAAGCATGCATGGTGTTAATTAAATTATATATATAAATGTAGCTAGTACTTAATTTGTGTGCGATTACATCCAGTGGTGCTTTGTAATGTTTCATATGGTGTTCCTCAATGAAACTTTTCCAAACACTTTGTCCAATAAAATAAAATTTTAATTTGGCCTTTAATAATTATTGCAGTTAAGAGATCGGGGTATATATAGTTGCTAGAGAGACCAAATTATCCTTGGATAATATCTATCATGTCTTGGTACTCTGTTTGCTCTTTTCTTAACGAGTCTAAGATGCTCAACCGACTATTAGCCATATCGATGAC
The DNA here is from genome assembly GCF_019320115.1 of Miscanthus floridulus. NCBI lineage: Eukaryota > Viridiplantae > Streptophyta > Magnoliopsida > Poales > Poaceae > Miscanthus > Miscanthus floridulus. Next base: position 62,841,547 of record NC_089588.1, on the reverse strand, counting down.
CATCAATATCCAGTGATTGCTGCATATGTTTTTATACACAAATATGATCGACATTAACTAGAGTCAACATATATATATATGGGAGACAACTTAGCTAGTAAGCAAATAATTGAACAAATGTCCATATGATCAACATTAATTATTTAACACTCACTTGAAGTTGTAGGGGAAGAGTATGTCCTTGTTTTGTTGGTTCACTAAGAACCTCATGAGATTTTTCTCGAGTTCAGCTTTCCATTGAGGCGGGGGATTAGGGTGTTTGAATACGACATTTGGATCAACGAAATCAACATCATTATCCTTTCTCTTTCTAAGTTCTGTCATCTCATATCTACATATATAAAAATATAGTGTGAGGATATATAATTTATATATATACATGTAGCTTTATATATATATACTTTAATAGTAGAAAATAATCACACTTACAGACAATAGCAGCTAATGAGACTTTTGTCGAGAGAGTCCAGGTGGCATAGTTGGTGTAATTCTGAAAACTCGACATATATAACGCCATCGCCACGGAAGTAATGTTGGTTTCTAACTCTGACAGAAACAAAGGTCTCTCCCCGTCCACACACCGCCATGTACCACTTGTTTAGCAGGTACATTTATGTACCCAGTTCACCTAAGGCCTCAGGGTTGTATAGACTCTTTTCATGTTCAAATTTCTTCTAAGGATCCACTTTCGGAGCAGATGGTCCTTCAGCGAGCACTTGGGCAAGGTCCAAACCGGTATCCTCGTAAAACCGAGCTAGGTCCTCAAAATCGACGTCTAGTATGTCTAAGTTTGAACTATATTCATTACGAATGACAAGAGGGGGGAACTGATTGTTGCGATTGTTGTCCGAGTTGTGCAACACCTTTCCCTGCTCTAATCTTTTTCTGTGTCGCATCAAATTACTTGGTGAGAGAGCGGTCATAGTCTGATTTTGATAGGGTCTTTTGAGATTCCTGCTTTTTCTGGTCCACCTTCTTTCTTAGAAGATCTGGAGGTAGGTAGAAATACGGTTTCTCCGGGTTCTCCCTCGCTTCTCGTTGCTTTCTTACTTTTTCAAAGAAACTGCTCACATCTTTTTATACTACAGCATTTAATTCCTTTTCACTTTTCTCAAAAGACAGTTTTTGGGGAATAACTGGATTATAGGAGGCTTTCTTCTTTGCCGGCTGGTGGGCCAACAGCTTTTTTTGTGGGTGGACCTCTTAGGAGCTGGCTGCTTCTTGGTCATCAAGGGAGGCGGGGCAGCCGTTGGAGACTGTCACACCCAATTTTAAGGATAAAATTGAATGCACTAAACTCATGTGTGCCCAGGGATCAGTCACACACATAAGTTGACAAATTATAAAAAGTATCATCACGGTGTAACTTACATAACGAATAATAGCATCACATTGTCTTACATAACACAGCGGAAGATAAAAAGATAACTCTCTCGTGGAACTCCATCACAGGGACGGTCGACTGGTTGACCACAAGCCTAATAATCCTCAGGAAACTCCTCATATCCGTTGTCATCTGTTACCCATCCGGGATTTTTATCCAAATATAGAAAGTAAACAAGCGTAAGTACGTCCCGTACTCAACAAGATAACATGGGGTTATGAAGCTCAAAAAGGTTGACACTGGTTTACTGCAGTTAGCACTTTTAGTAAGTCAAGATTTTATCCTCAACTATTATCAAGTTATGCTTAAGCTCCCATTTAAACCCACATGATCATATATCCGATCCAATTGAGTCATGTGACATCATCATAATATCATCATAATCATCTCGTATAAACAACATTATAAGTAGCCATCTATTTTGTGAGTTTTCTGGGCCGCTCGTAACCGTGAGCACGGCTGTTATAACAGTTTGTTACCCTCTGCAGAGGTGGTGCACATTCACCGCGAGTCGTGATCCCCATATGCCCGGGTTAATTACTCCCATGTCACTACCAAGGTGAGCGGGCAGGGTACACTATGAAGCCATTTCATAGGTTTCCCTAACAAGTTAGGGCCGCTAGGTTTCCTTGGCAGGCAGATGTAGGGACCCCCCCTTTCCTATGGCACAAATCCATCGCGGCTATACTCATAGGAACAGAGGCAGCCCTATACCCAAAGTGGCAAGCCCCATTTGCGCCAAAAAGGTAACCTCTAACCAGCTAGGAAAGGTCCTATTACTGAGCTAAAGTCAGAGCCATATGACTCTCCCGGTTGCACTGTCAGTCCCAGCTTTTGCCGACAGATAAGTCCTTATGGAGGGCCGGGAGCAACATGAACAAAGGTTATTTGCACTTTCGCCCTATGGAACAGCTGTTATAATTCATGTTACTCACTTTGTTCCATAGTATCATTCATCTATAAGTATATCAATGTTCAGTTAGAGCACTAGCAATCTACCCATATGCATTTAACCCATAGGAGACAAGGAACAGGATAACAATCACTAGGTTATCCTTACGGTTATCAAAATTAGACACATGCAAATGAGTAATTGATTAAAGTGAAATAGGACATCAAGGAAGGCCCATGTTATACTTGCCTTGGTTCACAAACTCGTGCTGGTCCTGCTGGTCGTCGAAAAGTTCTTGGTCTCCAACGTTTTCCTCACCGTCTGAACGCGACCAACACGGCAACATACAACATTCCAAAAGCATTCATGCAAAGTAAACATTCCTATCATTAGAACAGTACACCAACAGTATTGAAAACAAGATAAAATGTTTGTAAAACTAATCTACGTTTCACTACGATCACGTCAACGCGAAGTTCACGAAAAACGGAGCTAAAATGCGAAAGTTATGATTAAAACGGGATTTCCTATAGTAATATATTTAATTAAATCTAACCATGAAATTAAAAAGTTCCAAACTTGACTAACAGTGGTTCTAACATGTAGATTATGGAATTACGAAACCAACACGATTTGAACGGATCAATTCGGAGCTAAAACGAAGTTTTTATGAGCAAAACAAAATCAGTGGCAAAATTATAATTAAGGGAAACGTATTTTGAATCTGATAATGGAGATCTACGCTTTCAGAAAGAGAAAACGTAAAACTAGAGTACGCTAAGCACCGCGGGTTCTATTTTGGGAAAAGGGAGGGGCTCTTTAACAAATTTGCCACGACGAAAGGGTATCGGCCATCCTAGGCCGTTGGATCAAGGACGAATGGCTCCGATTAGAGATGGGAAGGAGAGAGAGAGTGCGCCGGCAGGGAACAGGGGCAGCCGCGGTGGCTCTCCATTGCTGGCGGCGAGGAGCTCGCCGGCGTGGTCGGTTAAGGCCTTACGGGCCATGGTGTGACCAACCGAGGCCACGAGGATGATGCGGGGAGGATGGCGAGTCCATCCCAGGACAAAACACGGCCGGGGAATGGCTCGCGCGGCGCCCGCCATGACCGGCAGCGAGGAGGAGCTCGCTGGCGCACCCGAAACGGCCATACAAGGCACCAATTGCCAAAGGAAGCGGTCGGGGAAGGAGAGGAGGGCACGGCGAATCTCACCACGGAGAAAATCGGAGGCAAACACGGCTCCGGAATGGCGGTCCACGCGGAGGGACGGACGGTGGTCGGCGGAGCTCGGAGACCTCGGGGCGGCGGTTTTCTCGGGCATGGCGACGCGAGAGGGAGCGGGGATCAGCAGCAGTGGGTGCGGGGACGGCCTCGGCTTCCTTTTGTAGAGGCAAAGGCGCGAGGGGGGCGCTCCCACGATGGCGCAAGACGTGGGCGCGGAGGCGGTTGCCGCTTGCGGCTTGACTGGCATGGGCGAGCGGGAGGAGGGAGAAGCACTGGCAGGCGGGCCCGGACTGGCAGCGGTTGAAAACGAGCCGAAGGCACGCGGCAGCGGTTGCAGGCTCACGGTGCAGGGCTGGCGCGCTTGCTGGGCTGGCGCGGAGGCAGTGGCCAGCTCGCCCGAGTGGGCCGGCCCAGGAAGAAAGCGGGAAGAGGGGGAAAAGGAGGAGGCGCGCGGGCCAGCGGGAGAAAGGGCCTGCGGGCCGAAATGGAGAAGGGAAGGGAGGGAATGGAAAGAAATTTCCTTTTTTTTTTATAAATAATTTTTTTTCCAATCTCATTTTCAAGGTAAATTTGAATTCAATTCAAATTTTAGTCAAAGCTAATCATTACAAAAACAAATGCGCAGCGGCATGAATGCATGAACATGTTTCTATTCCTTATATTTGATTTTAATTTCCCAAAAATTATTAATTTCCTATATTTGAATGCACTCAATATAACATAAATAAATCAAACTTACTATTTTAAAAGATTGCAAATTTTAGGGTGTTACAGAGACCTCCTTAGAGGTGGCGGCGGTGGCGGCGTTGCCACCTGATTGCTCGGAGCACTATAATGATCTGGAAATTGAATAATTGGACTTAGGTTGACGGAGGCCCTATTGTGTAAGTATAAAAAAGAATAATTAGGTATAAGAAATTATTATTATTAATCATGCATGTCAATAGAAAATTAGTGAAAAAATTGTTTCGTTCACTTTTGTCCGCACCTATTGTCTGGCAGTTGAGGAAGCGGTGGTGGACAGACCCTGGGAATAATGATGTAGCGCTTGCGCCATAGTATGAATGTCTTCTCTGCTTCTCCTAGAGTCTTCTCCCCAATACCTCCTGGAATGTCAAGAGCCAGATCACTAAAACCTTTGTTAACTCTATCCACTAAGACGCTAACATATCCAGGTGGTATTATTACCCCATGGATTCTTGGTGTCTTGGTAGGATCTGGAGGAGAAAAAACACTGAGAGCCACCATGATTGTAGCATTCCCTTTTAGAATATGTAGCTCACATGATGTAAACAGTGTAGTGATGTCAACCATGGGGACACGTAGCATTGCGTCATCTTGATTTGTCAACTCCGTGGAAGCGCAGCTGCTTTTCAACTGATTAGGGGGGCTAATATTAATGTTGATTCCTGGATCTGATGCCTGCCTTTGGGCACTCATTGCTATTTGCACTTGCTTTATGATTTCCTCCTGCATTCTAGCTTGCATGTCTTTTTTGTGCTCCTGTGCTTGAAGCAATGCCTCCCGTGACTCATGAACATATTCCTCCAACCTGCTAATCCGTGCTGCTTTCTCATCCTTCCTTTTCTTCCGGCTTCTATAGATATCTCTGTCGTTAGGCAAACCATGCTCTCAAGAAATATTTCATCCTAAACCTCTCATTCGGCCACCATGTTCAGCAGTCCCGATGACATACGTCAGTTCACCCTTCTCTCTATTGGGCCTGAACGCACCAATAGCTTTAGCTTGTAGAGCATAAGAAAATCTTTGTGTTGCTCTTTCGAGTTTTGGGCCATGAACCAGCTTCCCGATCTCTAGGTCCAGTCTTCCCCCATGAGCGAAAAACCAATTCTTCGCGCGTTTGGGCCAATTGAGTGATTCTGGTGTGATACCCTTGGCAAGAATGTCCGCTTCCATTTTTCACACTTGGGAATGGCAGTCGCGTAGCCACCTGATCCCATGCCATGGTGGTATACCTTCTGTCGGGCATTCTCTTGGTTCCTTCTCACCTGTTCCTCACCCTCTTCCGATGTCTTGTACTGTACAAAATTATTTCAGTAGGGCCTCAACTTCACGAGCAGGCCCATAGTACTAAAATTGGTCGTTAGGTTCTTCTTGACATATTTCGTGTATAGGGATTTCTTTCAAGTCTGGAATTGTGTGGCCATCTTCTTCATAGCCCACTTTTGAACTAGCTCCTTCAATTCATCATCGTTGATATCATCATAATCATCTGCTTGCAACATGAAATGTTGAAGGATATCATCTCAAATTAAATTCTTATCAAGATCAGAGACAAAACTAACATGAGGCTCATTGATCGTTTGCTTCCATTCATGGGCACTAATTGGAAGTCTGTCCCTTACAAGGCACCCACAGTGTTGCACGAATTTCCTTGCATGTGGACCAAATGGTTCGCCTGTCTTGATATTGAATTCCGATATTATGTAGCGCCCCTTCAATGGCTTTTTCGGGCCTCGAATATTTTTGCTTTTCCCCGTTGTGGTCATCGATCCAGATGGCTATGTTTAAAAAAAGAATAAATAAATATCATGTGTACACATAATAGATGATAGATATTCAAATATATATATATATATATAATATTCAAATATATATATATAAATATATATACCTCGCTAGTATTTTCTTGCACAATATTTTTTTGGTTATCTTCAAGAGCCAGGTATTGACTCCCATCATCTACATCCTGCTGGTCACCATCGGCAAATTGAGTACTGGTGTTGATAATATCCATTATTTCTTCATCCATGTTGTCTCTCGAGGCAACCATCTAGCTTTTACACCATTAGATATATCTATAAAAAATAAAAACTATATCTATAAAATGGACTCCTACAGGACGTGCCACCTCGAGGATAGTAACATTTGTAGATGACATTTGTAGGTCTGAAGTTATCAAATATCCATCAAATTCTAGCTCAAAAATATATTTAAATAAATAACCATCCGTACTAGTTGACCTTGCTTACGTGATCATCTCGGTGAGCATTTCTCCACCGGATGGCACCGTACTTGGCCACAAAAGAGCTCCGATTCTACGCGGAAGGGAACACGGTCTTCCATGACCGTTGCCGCTCTCTCTCGTAGAATCAAAGCTCCTCCTTGACGTCCGCTACCGCTCGGTAGAGAATATACTAGCCGAGATGAACACGGTCCGCAAGTTCAACTAGTACGGATTTTCTACAATTTTCTAACTATTTTCTAAGTTTTCATTTCATGAAAAAATTAATTCTAAAAAATAAAATGCATGATTTCTAAGTGACCTGCTCGACATTGGCGAGCTTGCAGGCGGCGGCGTCCGCTTGATATATATTCGTATTGTACTTCATGCAATTTTTCAACTTTGTACTCCTACATCAACGGTGTAGTTTCGCATGACACGGTCTCCTAAATTATGTTGTAACCATTAATTTATTTTATATTATATTATTGATATTTATGAACTTATGATAATTGAATAGTACATTTAATTACAAAATCTAACAGTATCAGAATTTTCCAATTTGCATTATAATAATTCAAATTTGTTAGTCAAATATTGGTCAAAGATATTAAAGTTCGATTCTTGATATACGTGTGCGCCTTATAAAAAATAGAGGAACTAATCTATAAATTGAAGACTTATCATATTTTTTCTTGCTTATATGCCGAATTGAGTAGCAAATTTTTATAACTATTTATCGAGTTGTTAAATAGATTTTACCGAAATACATGTGAAATTTTGGTATGGCATTCCCTTTAACACAATTCTAGATCCACCACTGATCACTCACATACATGTACAACATGATCATCGTTATATCACACACATATATACACTATATTTGCCACTGATCACTGAGGACGAGGAAGGAGAGGATGCTGACATACGGCACGCGTGAACGACGGTGGCGAGGCCGACGGGGCGTGACGAGCTCGAGGCGAGGCCAATGGGGTGACGAGTGAGGATGGCACGGAGATGAGGCCGGTGGGGTGATGAGTGAGGATGGCACGGAGGCGAGGCCAGCGGGGCGTGACGAGCTCCAGCGAGGGAGACGATGAGCAAGCGGCGATGTAGCGCGTGGAGCCAGGGACGACGCGCGAGTGATGAGGCAGTGATGATGAGGACGAGGCACTTCAGCGAGAATGAGGGATGAGTAGCTAGCCAGAGAGAGGAGGCACGCCCGTGTAGGCTGGGGACGAAGCGCGAGTGATGAGGCGGTGATGACGTTGATGGAGGCGGTTCGAGATCAGATCTGGGTGAGGGACGAGGACGACGGTGGTGGATTTGGATCTGCGCGTCGCGCTCGGACGGGAGAGGCGTGAGTAGGCCGAGCCACCGGCGGAGACAGCAAGAGAGGTGCGCGTGTATGGAGGTGGTGCTGGAGGCGATGAGGAGCAGTGGCGCGGTGGCTCTCGGCGAAGAATAAGAGATTATGGAGGGGGAAAGAGAGGGGGCGGTATATAGGGGGACCTTTAGTCCCGAGTGAAGACACAGCCCAGGACTAAAGGTCCTTTAGTTTCGGGTGATGGTTAGGTGAAGCCACTGCCTAGGACTAAAGGTCCTTTAGTTCTAGGTGATGGTTAGAACTAGGACTAAAAGTCTGACCTTTAGCCCCGGGTGCAGCCATAGCCCGGGAGTAAAGGGAATTTTGGCGGGCCACGAAAACACAGCCCATCTTTAGTTCCGGGTGGTTGATTCACCCGGGAGTAAAGGTAAGACTTTTAGTCCTAGTTCTAACCATCACCCGGAACTAAATGACCTTTAGTCCCTAGCTGTGGCTTCACCCGGGACTAAAGGTTAGACTTTTGGTGGGCTGCGGTTTGGCTTCCCGCCAGTTTCATGAAGTTTTTCCTTTTTTATATATTTCTTTTATATAAATATGCAGAGAGTTGTTAATTACCTAGTAAATAAAATATTAGCAAAAAAAATACAAAAAAAATTCCTGGATCTGGTTTTGCATTATTGTACATAAGAAAAATCTGTAACCTAAACTCTTTTGTTTTACCGTATAAATATTTAACATAGTGTAAATAATAATCATAATTTTCACCATGCAAAAATGTACTACTTAATTAAAATCATTAAAACTATTGCTTTAAAATAGGAAATTAGTTTTCACATCTTATTGACGTTGATCATTTGTTTTTTCATCACTCATTCTCCACAGGAAATCCACCGTCAAGCAAAAAATTCATTTAAATCGTAGAAAATATGAATACACGACAGAAAAATCTAAAGTCACAATTATTACATAATAGGTCTAATACATCACTATATCAAACGGGAACAACAATGAGCTTCTTCTTAACATATATCCCTTGGTTATGATCGCGTCGTAACCATGGAGTGTCCTCATCATTTAGCTGTATGCTTGGGTCTTTGTTCACTGTGAAGGGTGGAATTCGGTCATCCTTTTCATAATCTTTTGATATGTCTGACTTGTCTTCAATTCCGACGATGTTTCTTTTCCCTGAAAGAACTTATTGGCGCTTTGGCTCATTGATTGGGTCGTTGTTGTTTTTCCCTCTCTTCGGTTTTGTAGACATGTCCTTGACAAAGAACACCTTATTCACATCCTTGGCAAGTATGAACGGTTCATCTTTGTACCCAATATTGTTGAGGTCCACGGTTATCATTCCATACTAGTTGTCGACTGCTACCCCGCCTCTAGTCGCCTTTACCCATTGGCACTTGAACAAAGGTACCTTAAAAGTAGGTGCATAGTTTAGTTCCCATATCTCCTTTATACGGCCATAATATGTTTGCTTATTTCCATTAGGGTCGGTGGCATCTATGCAGACACCACTATTTTGGTTGGTGCTCCTTTTATCTTGGGCTACTGTGTAAAATGTATGCCCATTTATCTCGTACCCTTTGTATGTGAGGATATGCCACGATGGCTGCCTAGCCAATAAATATAGTTGCTCATCAATACTCTCATCACCATGACATTCTTTTCGCAACCAGTCACTGAAAGTTTCCATGTGCTGACGCATAATCGAAGCTTCAGACTTCCCTAGAAACTCGGATCGGAGCAACTCTTTATGTGTCTCGATATACGGATCCACCAAGGAGGAGTTTTGTAGAACTATATAGTGTGCTTTATTAAAATAATTGTCCTACGTACCAATATATGTTTTCTTCCCTAGTGTCCCCTTTCTACTTAGTCTCCCCTCGTGTCACGATTTAGGAACACCAATCGGGTCAAGGTCGGGAATAAAGTCAACACAAAACTCAATGACCTCCTCTGTTCCATAGCCCTTGGCGATGCTTCCTTCTGGCCGAGCACGGTTGTGAACATATTTCTTTAGGACTCCCATGAACCTCTCAAAGGGGAACATGTTGTGTAGGAACACAGGACTGAGAATGCTAATCTCCTTGACCAGGTGAACTAGGAGGCGTGTCATGATATTAAAGAAGGAAGGAGGGAACACCAATTCAAAGCTGACAAGACATTGAACCACATCATTCTATAGTTTAGCTAGATCCATTGGATTGATTGCCTTATGAGAAATTATATTAAGGAATGCACATAGCTTCATGGTGGCTAGACGTATATTTGGATGTAGAATTCCTCTTAATGCAACTAGAAGTAATTGCGTCATGAGCACGTGGCAGTCATGGGACTTTAAGTTTAGGAATTTCTTCTAGCATATTTATTATACCCTTTATATTCGAGGAGAATCCAGATGGTACCTTGATGCTTGCTAAGCATTCAAACATGCTTTCCTTCTCTTCTTTGCTAAGAGTGTAGCTAGCAAGACTTAAGTAATGGCGTCCATCATCTGTCTTCTCTAGATGGAGGTTGCCTTGTTCTTTCAAACACCGCAGGTCCTGTCGTGCTTCAAGTGTGTCCTTAGGCTTCCCATACACACCCATGAAGCCTAGCAGGTTCACACAAAGATTCTTCGTTAGGTGCATCACGTCGATCGCGCTACGGATCTCTAGGACTTGCCAATAGGGTAGCTCCCAAAATATGGACTTCTTCTTCGACATGGGTGCATGACCGTCAGCGTCGTTCGGAATAGGTTCGCTGCCATGTGCCTTTCCAAATACTACTTTCACATCCTTGACCATATTGAGTACATCCTCACTAGTTCGGTTGCCCGACTTGGTCTGGTGGTCTGCCTTACCTTTAAAATGCTTGCATTTCTTTCTTAGGGGGTGATTCATAGGAAGAAATCGATGATGGGCAAGGTACACGACCATTCAACATTTTTTCAAGAATATACCTTTAATATCATCGAAACAGTGCATGCATGCATTATATCCCTTGTTTGATTGTCCTGAAAGATTACTTAAAGCAGGCCAATCATTGATTGTTATGAACAACAATGCTCATAGGTCAAAGTGCTCCTATTTGTGCTCATCCCACACACGTACACCTGGTCTGTTCCACAAAAGTAGAAGTTCTTCAACTAGTGGCCTCAGGTACACATCGATGTCGTTGCCAGGTTGCCTTGGGCCTTAGATGAGCACTGGCATCATAATAAACTTACGCTTCATGCATAACCAGGGAGGAAGGTTGTAGATACATAGAGTAACAGGCTAAGTGCTATGACTGCGGCCCTGCTCCCTAAAATGATTTATACCATCCGTACTTAAAGCAAATCTTAAGTTTCTTGCGTCATTTGCAAACTCCGGAAATTCTCTATCGATTGCTCTCCACTGGGACCCATCAACAGGGTGTCTCAACGTATTGTCTACCTTACGGTCTTCTTTGTGCCATCGCAACAACTTTGCATGGTCTTTATTTCTGAACAGACGTTTCAAGCGTGGTATTATAGGAGCATACCACATAATCTTGGTAGGAATTTTCTTCGTGGGACGTTCGCCCTCAACATCATCAGGGTCATCTCGCCTGATCTTATACCACGATGCATGACATACCGGGCATGCATCTAACTTCTTATACTCCTCGCCACGGTAGAGGATGCAGTCATTAGGACATGTATATATCTTCTGGATTTCTAATCCCAAAGGGCAGACTACCTGTTTTGCTTCGTACGTAGTGACGGGCAATTCGTTATCCTTCGAAGCATCTTCTTTTAGATTTTTAGTAACTCCTCAAATCTCTTGTCAGATACACCATTCTTTGCCTTCCATTGCAGCAATTCCAATGTGGTACCCAACTTTTTCTGCCCCGCATCACAAGTTGGGTATAGCAATTTCTTGTGATCCTCTAGCATGCGCTCGAACTTGATCTTCTCCTTTTCACTTTCGCATTCTCTTTGTGCATCACGAATGGCCTGACCAAGATCATCAGTGGGCTCATCTTCTGCCCCTACCTCTTCTTCAGCTTCCCCCATTGCAGTATCATTGAAGGCACCATATTCAGCAATTATATCATCATCGTCCCATTGTTCTTCTTCACCTTCTTCCATTACAACCCCAGTTTCTCCATGCTTCATCCAACAAATATAGTTTGGCATGAAACCCGACTTCAACAAGTGTGAATGAAGACTCCTTGAGCTAGCATATTCCTTCAAATTCTTACATATGGCACATGGACAACACATGAAACCATAGTGTTTGTTTGCCTCGGCCACATGTAAGAAAGAATGCACGCTCTCAATGAACTTTTGGGAGAGGCGATCAATATTGTACATCCAATGCTGGCTCATCTACATTACATGACATACATACCATATTAAAACCTAGAACATAATTATTTAATTATACGACATGCATGCCATCACACAAGGTATTAATTTATGAAAGTCTCGCTACAATGTAGACAATCCCAACTACCACTAAAAAACTAAAGCTAAAATGCACTTCAGCAGCATAAGGATTTCGAGACCAATCCCAACTAAAACAGACAGATCATGCATTTATTCAACATCTATGGGGTTCTTTCGTAGGATCACTGCCTCATCAGCCGCCGTAGCCACCTGTGCAAGAGAGTTTTGCACGTGTTCAATATACTCTTCCTCCCAGTACCAGCCTAAACATCCAGTGTCATCCCACTGAAATTAAAACAAAAAATTAGAACTTTAATCACAATCATCATGAAAATAAGTATAAATTAACCATAATCATCAAATGCGACAAAATAACTCATATTGCGATCCGGACACTTGTAGAAGATACGGCCCTTGTTGGGACACTCCTTCCTCACCCGATACTCCATCACAATCTTCTCCTCACACTTGCCGCATGCAATGAGAGTGAGGTCCGGCCTCAGTCGCTTTGGAACCCGATGAGAGGCCGAGGACCCGGAAGCAGTTGCCATCTACTCTCTATACTCATTTTTAATATAATATAAATTTCTCATTTTATAAACAAATAAAATTAAAAAAACTCTAAAATTCTCTATATCTCTAAACCATGAAGTGTGCTATGCATGCTAGAAATGAAAACTGAATACTAGTTTTGAATAACTACTTTAACCTTCCTTCATTCAAATATGCAAACTTTAAAGTAATTTTGAGCTTCAATGGCTTACAAATAAAAAAAAAATTCCACCATAAAAAACCACATATATCTAGTCCACAAAATGAGATATGCTACTGATGAAACATGAGAATATAAAGTTGGTAACCTTTACAACCGAAGAATCGATGGAGGAATCGAAGAAAATCTTGTGATTACCGGCGATGAGGAAGAAGAGAGGCCGGCGATGAAGCAAGAACACTGAGGTCGAAGTGGCTCGGGCTCGGGAAGGAAGAAGAAGTATATTGGAGGGGACCTTTAGTCCCAGTTGGAAAAAGAAATCAGGACTAAAGGTCGCTTTCTAGTCTCGGATGGAGCCTCCAGCCGGGAGTAGATTTTTACTCTCAGTTGGAGGGACCAACCGGTAATAAAAGTTAACCTTTAGTCCCGGTTGGTATCTCCAATCGGGACTAAAGGTCCCCTGCAGCAAAAGCCTGCTGCAGTAGCCGTTGGGTATGGACCTTTAGTCCCGGTTGGAGCTACAAACCGGGACTAAAGATCTCTCTAGTCCCGAACGTGAAAAATATCGAGACTAAAGCAAAATTTCAAAGTGGATCCAAAAATCGTTTCTGACGTCGAGGCAGAACGAGCGGCCGAGCTCCGCCTCCGGCGACAGGCCCACAGCAGGAAGCCACGGCCACCGTCGTGGTGGCCCCCATCGCCGCGGCCGCCAGAACACCGCAGATAGCGCTGCAACATGCGCCTGCGACGAGCCCTATATCCTGCTCCTGCTGCGCTGCCCCCGGTGCTGCTCCGCACCCCGCTGTGTCGGTGGTGGTGGTGCCGTGGCCATCGCAGGCTAGAGAGGAACGGGCATGCAGTTTGCTGCCTGCGTGTTTGGATCCCTCACCAGCCTTGCCTTAGCTTGCTTAGGACTCCTCACCTCATCGCCGGCGGCGTAGGTGGAGGAGCACGACATGCACGCTGCCGCCAGGAAGAGAGGCACGGGAGGGAGAGGACAGATCCAACGGATTTTTGGATATAGATGTCTTTTGATCCAGTCCAATCCGATGTGTTTGGGCCTTGTGCTAATGGATATCCACATCCAAACAGTTCCGTCCAATTAAATTAAGAGTGGGTTAAATCCATTTGCACTTTGGATGATCCAAATCCACTTCCAGGTTTAGGTACAACCATTAGGAATGGGACGGATCTGCTCCTGTCTCTAAACAAATTAATTTCTAAAGTTATTCTAAGTCAACATTTTCTATGTTTGATTAAATGATAGAAAAGAGTATAAATATTTATGACATCAATGAGTATATTGTATTTGTGCATCTGTTTTGTACATTGGCACAGCTCGGAGGGAGTACGTCTATTTTGTACGCTAGACCAGAGGGAGTACGTCTGTTTTGTACACGGGCACAGCTTGGGTAGCTGGCCTGGTTGAGTGGGTTATTTTTGTGAGGGCAGTCCACTGCATTGAATAGGATGGTTTCTATGACATCGATTAGGACGTCGATCAGTTAAGTAAAATGATGACGTGATATTGAAATTAACAAAGAGAGAGACAGAAATAGTTTCTTAAAAAAATATCATCAATGTTAGAAGGTGTTCATCACCAGCATGAGACCTTAATTTCTCTCTCTCTCTCTCTTTTTGTGAAACCAGCCAATCCTAGAGATCTAGTTTCCGCACAGGCTAGGCAGAGCGAGGTGCGCCCTTCGTGAGTTGTACGCTCATTGCTCCGAAATAAGAAATATATTTCAACCATCAGCCAAGTTATGTAAATAACCATTTCGATTGGATTAACAAATAAATAGTGTTTTGTCCAACAATTATTTCATTGAAATTCTGTCTTGTACAGAGAAGCCAGGGGCAATCACAAAGCAGAAACTTAAACATAGGCATGTCCATTGCACGCAATAATTGATGACGATCGAGAGCTAGAGATACTCAGCATGTTCGCTTGTTAGTTTTAGTCAAGGCTTATCAGTCATGATATATTATTTTTCTCTCACAACAAACAAGCATCAGCCGAGCTTATCAGCCCAGAAACCAATCAGCTCACTGAATATGTGTTGCACTTGCTGCCCGGTGCGCGCACTACTTCAGCTCGGGATGGTGTACATGCGTTCAGGAGGATGAGCTACCTACTGTCATTAAACTCATTCTGATTTCCAAATTCATTCCATCGTTTCCTGAGCAAAGGGCATTAAGAATGAACGGGTGTTAAGTTTGACTCCTCGGTTGACTAGTCCAGTCGTGCCCACCCTGCAGGCCTGCATACATCTGCGTCCGTGGGAGTGGGACTGCGGAAGCACAAGAACAGAACAGCCTTCGAGTTTGAATTGACCATTTTTTATGCCTTTGAATTGAAATGTTGGCTACTACTATAATGCATGGCTCGGTACCCTAATGTCACATTTTAACGTGCTGTTTGCTGGTTATTGTATCGAGCCCAGATTACGGCGCAACCCATCCCTATATATATCTGTTCTAGCGATGCTAAACATTCACTCCTACACAAAACAGAAAATCACCGTCGAACCATCTCTACACACACACACACATTAGTCGATAGTAGAAGTAAATCCAATAAAACGTAGATATATAAGCCATGACAAGTCATCAACAGATAAGTTTATAGCCTAATTCATACAACTAGCGTCTTCCCTTATTTTATATTTACATGAGACCACGTGTTAGTGTCATACATTGGTTCCTATGGTATCAAAGAGTGGAAGAGGAGCCTTGGTTTCGGTGACCAGCTGGGCAACGGAAGCATGCAACAACAAGCTCTGCACACATATCAATTCTCTCTCTTCACCATATGGATGGTGCTGACGTGGCAGTCAATTCGATGATTGTTGTACCCGCTCTTGTTACGCTACAGTGTCAAGTCATAAGCCAGGGATTTAGGCGATTATTGGGGATCCTTTTAAACTGGCAGTGAAGGCATCTAACAATGCTGGTTGAATCAACAGACAAATCTGTAATGATATATTTGTAACACCCTAAAATTTGGATGGTTTTAAAATATGAGAAAATGATTTAATTATGCATTTTGTGAGCATTTAAATTTAGGAAAATAATAACTTTGTTAAAAATAAAATCAAATATAACTCTACATATATACATGTCTATGCATTCATGCTGCTGCATCTTATTTTTTAATTGTGTGGTTTGAAATAATATTTTAAATTGATTTGAATTTGTATTCAAAATTTGTTTGGAAAATTAGTTTAGAAAATAGAAAAGGATGTTATTCTTCCCTTCTCGGATTTCGGCCCACCGCAGCCCAGCTCGGCCTGCCTTCCCGTGCGGCCCGCGTTCCCTCTCTCCGCATCAGGCCGGCCCAGCTTCGCATCGGCCTAGCTGAGTAGCCGCGTTGCACTCTCCTCCCTCGCCTGTCTCGCTGACACGCCGGGCCCGCTCGTTAGACGCGTCCCTTCTTCCTCCCGTGTCCGCTCCGGACTCCACTGAAGGAGTCTGTTGTCGCGGCGTGCTCTACCATGGTGGCATGACCCACATGTACGCCCTGCTCTTAAATAGTAGCCGAGCTCGCGCTGCCCTCCCTCAATCCTACGTCGCCTCGAGCCCTAGCTGCTGCCGCCGTCGCCCCGCTCGGGATCTCAATGAGCAGAGGAAATCACTGCCGCCGCGGTGGTCACCATCCGCTGCCATGCCGTCGTCAAAGACCGTCAATCGAGCTTCGAGTCTAGGTAAGAAGGCCTCAGGTGCCATCTGTGCGCTCTCTCTCGCTCTCTGCTAACTTCACGCCGTCGCCGATGCTTCGCCGGACCTCTCGAGCCGCCAATTTGAGCATCGCGCCGTCTCTGTGCCCGCACGGCTCTCCCGAAACCCTAAATTGAGTTCGTCATTCCGGCGAGGCCGATCTCACCCTGGCCGGCGCCGCCGTTCAGGTACTATGCCGGTGACCCCATCCCTCCCAATCATTTTGAGCTGTCCAATCTGAGATCTATGGCCCAGATTAGAAGATACCCCTTCGCAGGCAATTTTGCTAAAGAGTCCTCCAAGTTTTTAAGTATATAACCCATTGTCCCTGTAGTTTTTCTAAAGACCCCCTGTGTTTTGTCGATTTAGAACCCGCGGTTCCTGATCTTGGTTTAAAAATCTGATTTTATTTATTTAAATTCAAAAATTACGTTTCATCTATTTACCAAATTGCCACTACCTCCTGTAGGCCAGAAAATCTTTGTTTTAACTCCGATTTGATCCGTTCAAGTTGCGTTAGGTTCATAATTGAGCAATCTACATGTTCACACCATTGTTAAGTATATTTTCAACTTTTAAAATTCGAGGTTTGATTTAATCTATTATTTTACTAAAGGAAATCTTGTTTAATTCATAACTTCTTTGTTTTAGCTCTGATTTTTGTGATCTTCGCATCTGTGTGTTCGTAGTGAGACGTAGATTCATTTTGCAAACTTTTCATATTGATTTTATGTTGTTGGTATACTATCCTAATCTATAGCTTTTGTTTGCTATACAGGATTGCTTATGGATGTTTGTATGTTGCTGTGATTATCGAGTATAAACGGTGAGCAATTCGTGGGTGACCAAGAGTATTACTTTGATGAGCAGGATCAGCATGAGCACTTTGTTCAAGGCAAGTATAGCATGGGATTATCCTTGTTTCCTATCAACTTTAATACATTTAATTCATGATGGCATGTGTCACCTTGATAAGGATTCCCTAGAATTGAACTTATACCTTGTATCCTACGGGATATGCATTGGGTAGCTTTGCTAGTGCTCAACTAAATCATGATCTTGTAACTTGACTAATGGTATGTGCAATAAACATTAAAATATGACTTTTTAGCAACTTGGAAATAGGGGTCTGGAGTGATTAGCTACTTTCTAAATGCTTCATATTCCTCTCCCTAAGGACTTATCTGTAAGTAATCATCCGGGACTTACAATACAACTATGAGGGCTACATGGCTCTAGCTTTAGCTCAGTATGAGGACCTCTTCTAGCTTGTTAGCGGTTACCTTTATAGGCGTAAGAATGGCTTGATGAATCGGGTATTGGACAGCCTCTACTCTTATGTGTATAGCCGTGATGGAATTGTGCCATTCGATAGGGGGGTTCCTACATCTGTTTGCCGAGTGAATCTAATGGCCCTAACTTGTTAGACTAACCTTTGAAAGGCTTCATAGTGACCCCTGTCTGCTCACCTTGAAAGTGTTTTTGGAGTAATTAACCTGGGCATATGGGTATCATGACTCACAGTGAAAGTGTACAACCTCTGCAGAGTGTAAAACTGGTATATCAGCCGTACTCACGGTCACGAGCGGCCTTGAAGCATTTATGGAATAGATGATCATTAAGAATTATCCGTTTATGCTATTCATTAGTCATGTTTAGATTGATCATGTGTTTTACTTTGGGATTGAAACTACTTATTGCTACTCTTATGCTAAAAATTGTGATAGCTAAAAGCTGAATGTTGTTAACCCTATGTCAAGCCTTTTGAGCCTCATGAACCCCATATTACACTTGTTGAGTATGACACGTACTTACACTTGTTTATTTTCATTATTTGGATAAAAATCCCGGATGGGTAACAGATGGCTATGGTAATGACAACTTTCCTGAGGATTACTAGACTTGTGGTCAACCAGTTGACGTCCCTATGATAAGGAGCTTCTACGAGAGATTTTACTTTATACTTCCGCTATGTTTATGTGAAGACTATGTCTTATTATTCGTGATGTAATAAATACTTGTGATGATACTGTTTATAATTTGTTGGCTTATGTGTGTGACTGATCTCTGGGCGCATATAAGATTATGCATCCCATTTTATCCTTAAAATCGGGTGTGACAGATTAATATCAAAGCCGTGTTGACTGTAGGACACAAGCCTAGTTAGCAATGATCGTTTTAGCTTCTTTGGCTTCACTCATTTTATGCTTCCCATCTCACCCTTGTTATTTGCTAAATTTTATGCTTCTTTGGCCTCACTCTGTTATGAAAATTATTGATTCTATTCTGACTAAATCTAATTCTGTAGATGCCTCGTGCTAATAAGATCACTCACATCAGCACTGGAGGCTACTATCCGCCTCGTGGCTTGTATGAATCCATAGGGCCACATGAGGAGGAGGAACCCCAGGAGCAAGAAGCAGATTCGCCAGCACCTGCACCTACGCCTGAGCCATTTTAGGAAGTGCCCGAAGAAGAAGAACCCAAAGAAGTCGAGGTTGTTGCATTGTCTGATGATGAGGAGGAGGACGCCGTTCAAGAGGATGAGCCGATCCCTCCCCTGGGATGGACTACGAAGGTCTGGTACAAGCCAGGGTGTGAATCTTTCGTCTCGCACCAACGACTCATGGTGATTCTTTAGAGCTACTACGGTGATTGAGACACAGCTATGGAGTACGTCTGCCATGAGCATACGCATCCTCTAGAGGACACTTATTGGAAGACCAGGGTGTGCATCTCCATCGGGGATGAACATAAGGAAGCATACCAGCTGGACTCAAACTATTCGCATCACGCTCACTGTGCCACCATGGAAGATAGCATAGAAGATGCAGCTGCTGTAGCCTGCATGGGTCTCTGTGGTCGTCGCTTTGATGATATGAAGGAAGATCAATATCGCTTCCTCCCTCACCAACACCCTGATTTGGGATGGGCAATAATGGACCCTAAAGGCATAGATCCCACTACTCAAGTGATGGTGCACTATGCCTGTGAGTTAGTAGACAAGAATCGAATGCTGGAAGATCAGTTGAAGGCACAGGAGGCGACCCTTAAGAGATACCGACAAGTGATAGCGAGCAAAGGGTGTGTCTCAACCTATCGAGGATCTATGAGGAGCTTCCCCATAAATTTTGCCCATAGTTGTTGGAGTCCTTTCTATGTAATAAGACGTTAGTAGCATGGGTCAAGTTGAGTCAAGTCGAGTCTTGTAGTGCGGTGTGAATTTTAGTGTGCCTAGTTGATTTCTTATTATGTTTATGTTTGAGTTGGATTTTTGTAATGAGTGCTGGAACTTTGTGGGCATGTCCGCAAGTTCCATAGTTAAGAATATTAAAGTTTAAGTCAATAAATAAATAGTTGGGTTTGGTACATCTTGTTCTCTTGGATCTATTTTTGGAGCAGTCTGCACTTATCTCAATGCCCATTAAAATCTACTAGACCAAAAATTATGAAAATTTTATGGGAATAACTAGACTTAAGTATCTTTCTAATGCCTCTGGAATCACCCCTATACCTGATCTAGTTTGAGAGATATAGCCATTTTAAATTGAAGTTTCTTCTCAGTCTGGAATCTGGAACAGTTTTGGTTGGGTCTCGTTTTGAGTAAACTAACTACATAATCTGGGAATGTGGTCTTAATAAAAGTTGTAGATAATTTCTTAAGGTTTTGAACCATATAAAGCACGCCTCTTTTGGATATCTGTCACTCGAGATATGACTGCTTTACCGAGCTGCTGATGTTGGAACTCGTCCAGAAAATTTTTAGAATGTATTCTATATCTCTATAAGTGCATATAACTTGGAAAATCTCTAAATTTTGAATATTTTTGTTGGATGTCAGATGTCTGCAAGAGAAAGAGGCCAAGGTCATGGCGGTGTTCCCCCACACCCACCACCACCACCACCACTTACTATTGAGCAGCTTCTGGCAGTGCAGACACAACTTATGCAAGCTCTAGTGCAAAATCAGCAGAATCAACCAATTGGTGGAGCACCACGTGACAAGCATGGCGAATTCTTAAAGGGCCATCCCCCGGTGTTTTCTCATGCCACTGAACTACTAGAAGCAGATGATTGGCTTTGTGCAGTGGAAAATCAACTCAACATAGCGAGTGCGATGACTAGCAGAAGATGTTGTACGCGTCAGGACAACTCCAGGGAGAAGCTCAAGACTGGTGAGAGGCATTCGAGTATAGACATTCCACCAATGCTCCTCTTATCACCTGGCAGGAGTTTAGAGAGAATTTTAGATCCTACCAAATACCTGAAGGATTGATAGAGCTCAAGTAGAAGGAATTCAGAGCTCTGAAACAAGGGTCTATGTCTGTAGCTGAGTATCATGACAAATTTGCTCAGTTGTCACGTTATGCTCCAAATGAGGTGGCTGATGATGCTGATAAGCAATGCCATTTTCTCAAGGTTCTATATGATGGTATGCAACTCCAGCTTATGTCCAACACATACCCCAATTTCTAGACGCTGGTGAATCACACTATTGTTATTGATAATAAGCGCAAAGAGATGGAGGCTAAGAAGAGGAGGCTTTAGGGACAAGCCTCTAGGAGTAATACTCATCCGTGCACCAATCCTCAGCAAGGCTTCCAGTAGAGGTACCAAGGACCACCTAATCAATGGAATCGCAACCAGAACCAGCAACGTCCACCATATCAGCAGCAGAATGGCAATCAACGTCCCCAGCAGCAGAGTGGCCAGTAGACACCACGACAGGGAACACCCAACAACACTCCCATGAAGACCAGCACACCTAGCACCCCAACGTATGCTATCATTGTGGAGAAGTTGGGCATTATGCTAACAATTGCCCAAGGAAGCAGAATCAGCTAACACCCCAGGGTTAGCACAATAATTAGAAGGGAACACCTCAGAAGCCATCACCCAACACAGGAAATGTGAACCATGTGTCTACAGAGATGATGCTTGCAGAACCAAAAGTCATGCTCGGTACGTTTGATGTCAATTCCACTCCTGCCACTGTTCTTTTTTATTCTGGAGCTTCGCATTCTTTCATATCACAAGCATTTGTTAGAATGCATAGCATACCCTTATGTGCCATGCAAAATCCTATATTAGTAAACTCGCCAGGAGGTAGTATGCAAGCTTCTTATCGTTGCCTTCCGACTAGTCTATCCTTAAGGGGGGTAGAGTTCAAAGTGAGCCCTATTGTGTTGAGAACATCTAGAATTAATGTGATTCTAGGTATGGATTGGATGATGCAACAACAAGCAGTGATTCAGTGTAAGGAGAAGGTAGTTGTTGTGACCACACCAAATGGTGATAGGATCAGTGTCGATGTTGTAGTGTAGAAGCAGCTGATAGCCACAGTGAACTAGCTTGATGATCGTATCAACAAGGAGGACCCAGTAGTGGATGAGTTTGCGGATGTGTTCCCCGATGACTTGCCTGGTATGCCACCTGACCATGACATTGAGTTTATTATTGAATTATTACCTAAAACTGCACCTATAGCTAAGCATCCATATAGAATGGGGGTTAATGAACTAGAGGAACTTAAGAAACAAATAAAGGAGTTATAGGAGAAAGGTTTTATTAGTCCTAGTTCGTCATCTTGGGGAGCACCAGTTATATTTGTTGACAAGAAGGATGGAACCCGAAGAATGTGTGTCGATTACCGGTCACTTAATGAGGTTACTATCAAGAACAAGTACCCACTACCTAGAATTGATGACTTGTTTGTTCAGTTGAGAGGTGCT
The DNA here is from genome assembly GCF_019320115.1 of Miscanthus floridulus. Classification (NCBI taxonomy): domain Eukaryota; kingdom Viridiplantae; phylum Streptophyta; class Magnoliopsida; order Poales; family Poaceae; genus Miscanthus; species Miscanthus floridulus. Next base: position 62,819,194 of record NC_089588.1, on the reverse strand, counting down.
TGTGTTTTCTCTAAGATTAATCTTCGTTCTGGTTATCATCAACTAAAGATTCGTGCAATTGACATACCCAAGACAACCTTTACTACGAGGTATGGTTTGTATGAGTACACCGTTATGTCCTTTGGTTTGACCAATGCACTTGCATACTTTATGTACTTGATGAATATAGTGTTCATGGAGTTTTTAGATAAGTTTGTGGTGGTATTTATCGATGATATATTGGTATTCTCCAAAACGATAGAAGAGCATGCTAAACATCTAAGGTTGGTCTTGCAAAAGCTCAGGGAACACAAGTTGTATTCTAAGCGAAGCAAGTGTGAGTTTTGGTTGAAGGAAGTTTCTTTCCTAGGCCATGTTGTCTCTAATGGTGGAATAGCAGTAGATCCAAGTAAGGTGAGAGATGTGTTGAACTGGAAACCACCAACCGATGTGGGGGAGATTCATAGTTTCTTGGGATTGGTTGGATACTACAGAAGGTTCATAGAAGGGTTTTCTAAACTTGCCAAGCCTATGACAGCTCTGTTGGAGAAAAATGTTAAGTTTGTGTGGTCAGAAAAGTGCTAGGCTAACTTTGAAGAATTGAAGAAGAGGTTGACTACTGCCCCAGTGTTGGTTTTGCCAGATTTGAGTAAGAACTTTTCTATCTATTATGATGCATCTCATCAAGGTCTTGGATGTGTTCTTATGCAAGAAGGAAGAGTAGTGGCTTATGCATCCCGATAGTTGAGAAAGCATGAGTTAAACTATCCTACTCATGATTTGCAGTTAGCAGTAGTGGTTCATACTTTAAAAATATGGAGACACTATCTTATTGGGCATAAGAGTGACATCTATACTGATCACAAGAGTCTAAACTACATTTTCACTCAAACGGATCTGAATATGAGACAATATCGATGGTTGGAGTTGATTAAGGATTACGATCTAGAAGTACACTATCATCTTGGAAAGGTGAACATTGTTGCCGATGCTCTTAGCAGGAAGAGTTATGCCAATGAGGTTCAAGTGGCACCTATGTCAAGTGAGTTGTGTGCTGAATTTGAGCAACTAAACTTGGGCTTTGTCACTAATGCAGTGGAGTTGGTGATAGAACCCACACTGGAGCAAGAAATATGTAAGGGCTAGTTACAGGATGTGAAGTTAAAAGAGATAGCGGAGAACATAGTGATTGGCAAGGCACCAGGATTTTGTATGGATGATAATGGAACTCTGTGGTTTGAGAAAAGACTATGTGTGCTTGAAAATAAGGCTATACGAGATGCAATTCTTTGTGAGGCACATGAGTCCGCTTACTCTATTCACCCTGGGAGTACCAAGATGTACTTGGATCTAAAAGAGAAGTATTGGTGGTACGGACTGAAGAGAGATGTTGCTGAATATGTTGCTCTATGTGATACATGTCACAGAGTCAAAGCTGAACATCAAAGACCTACAGGATTGCTACAACCAATGAAGATACCTAAGTGAAAGTGGGAAGAAGTTGGTATGGATTTCATAGTTGGGTTACCACGCACTTAGAGAGGCTATGATTCAATTTGGGTGATAGTGGATCGGTTAACAAAAGTTGCTCACTTCTTACTGGTCAAGACTACCTATACTGGACCATAATTGGTTGCATTATATATGGAAAGAATAGTATGTCTGCATGGAGTTCCCAAGAAAATTGTGTCTGATCGGGGTACTCAATTTACATCTCATTTTTGGAAGCAAGTACATAGTTCATTGGGAACAAAGTTGAATTTTAGTACAGCATATCATCCTTAGACAGATGGACAAACTAAGAGGATTAATCAGATATTAGAGGACATGTTGAGAGCTTGTGCATTGCAGTATGGTACAAGTTGGGACAAGAGTTTGCCTTATGCAGAGTTCTTGTACAACAACAGTTATCAGAAGAGTCTCAATATGGCACCTTTTGAAGCTTTTTATGGATGAAAGTGTAGAACCCCGTTGTTTTGGAATCAAACGAGAGAAACTCAAGTGTTCGGACCGGATGTTTTAAGAGATGCAGAAGAGCAAGTAAGGATGATTAGAGATAACTTGAGAGTGGCACAGTCTCGATAGAAGAGTTATGCTGACACTCGAAGAAGAGAATTGGTTTTTGAAATAGGGGACTATGTTTACCTAAAGGTGTCACCAATGAGAAGTGCGAGAAGGTTTAACATGAAAGGAAAGTTAGCACCAAGGTATATTGGACCTTTCAAGATTTTAGAGAGACGCGGAGAAGTAGTTTATCAATTAGAATTGCATGAGAGTTTATCAGGTGTACATGATGTGTTCCATGTGTCTCAATTAAAGAAGTGTTTGTGTGTACCTGAGGAGTAGATACCATTAGAGGAGCTTATAGTTAAGGAAGATCTTACATATGAGGAAGTTCCGGTAAAGATTTTGGGGATGGCAGAAAGAGTTACAAGGAGCCGAGTTATAAAGATGTGTAAGGTTCAGTGGAATCGGTATACAAAAGATGAGGCTACTTGAGAAAGAGAAGAGGATCTAAGGAAAACATACCCATAGTTTTTTGAGTAAGCATCGTCTGAATCTCGAGGACGAGATTCATTTTAAGGGGGGTAGAATTGTAACACCCTAAAATTTGCATGGTTTTAAAATAGGAGAAAATGATTTAATTATGCATTTTGTGAGCATTTAAATTTAGGAAAATAATAACTTTGTTAAAAATAAAATCAAATATAGGTCTACATACATGTCTATGCATTCAAGCTGCTGCATATTATTTTTGAATTGTGTGGTTTGAAATCAAATTTCAAATTGATTTGAATTTGTATTCGAAATTTGTTTGGAAAATTAGTTTAGAAAATAGAAAAGGATGTCATTCTTCCATTCTCGGATTTTGGCCCACCACAGCCCAGCGTGGCCTGCCTTCCCACGTGGCCTGCTCTCTCTCCCGCGCGGCCAGCATTCTGTCTCTTCGCATCAGGCTGGTCCAGCTTTGCATCAACCTAGCTGAGCAGCCACACCGCACTCTCCTCCCTCCCCTGTCTCGCTGATGCACCGATCCTGCTTGTCAAACGCGTCCCTTCTTCCTCCCGTGTTCGCTCCGGACTCCACTGGAGGAGTCCGCTGTCGCACCGTGCTCCGCCGTGGTGGCGTGAACCGCAAGTATGCCCTGCTCTTAAATAAAACTCGAGCTTGTGCCACCCTCCCTCAACCCTAGCGCCGCCTTGAGCCCTAGCTACTGCTACCGCCGCCCGCTCGGGATCTCGCCGTGCAGAGGAAATCACTGCCGCCACGACGGTCACCGTCCGCTGCCACGCCGTTCTCAAAGACCATCAGTCGAGCTTCGAGTCCAGGTAAGAAGGCCTTAGGTGCCATCCGTGCTCTCTCTCTCGCTCTCTGCTAACTTCACGCCATCGCCGGTGCTTCGCCGGACCTCCCGAGCTGCCAATTTGAGCACCGCGTTGTCTCTGTGCCCGCGCGGCTCTCCCCGAACCCTAGATCGAGTTTGCTTGCGCCTCTGCTCCCTTCCCGTGTCCTCCTTTTGGCCAATGATGGACGGAATCGCAGTTCTGACGAGGCCGAGCTCACCCCGGCCATGGCGCCACTGTCCAGGTACTATGCCGGTGACACCATCCCTCCCAATCATTTTGAGCCGTCCGATCTGAGATCTATGGCCCAGATCAGAAGATACCCCTTCGCAGGCAATTTTGCTAAAGAGTCGTCCAAGTTTTTAAGTATATAACCCGTCGTCCCTATAGTTTTTCTAAAGAGCCCCTGTGTTTTGCCGATTTAGAACCCATGGTCCCTGATCTCGGTTTAAAAATCTGATTTTATTTATTTAAATTCAAAAATTACGTTTCATGTATTTACAAAATTGACACAACCTCCTATAGGCCATAAAATCTTTGTTTTGACTTCGATTTGATCTATTCAAGTTGCATTAGGTTTGTAATTGAGCAATCTAGATGTTCATACTACTGTTAAGTATATTTTCAACTTTTGAAATTCAAGGTTAGATTTAATCTATTATTTTACTAAAGGAAATCTTGTTTAATTCATAACTTCTTTGTTTTAGCTCCGATTTTTGTGATCTTTGTGTCTGCGTGTTCATAGTGAGACAGATTCGTTTTGCAAACTTTTCATCTTGATTTATGCTGTTGCTGTACTGTTCTAATCTGTAGCTTTTGTTTGCTATGCATGTTTGCTTCTGCATGTTTGTATGCTGCTGTGATTATCTAGTATAGACGGTGAGCAATTCATGGGTGACCAAGAGTATTACTTTGACAAGCAGGATCAATAGAAGCACTTTGTTTAAGGCAAGTATAGCATGGGATTATCCTTGTTTCCTATCAAGTTTAATACATTTAATTCATGATTGCATGTGTCACCTTGATAAAGATTCCCTAGAATTGAACTTATATCTTGTCTCCTACAGGATATGCATTGGGTAGCTTTGGTAGTGCTCAACTAAATCATGATCTTATAACTTGACTAATGGTATGTGCAATAAACATTAAAATATAACTTTTTAGCAACTTGGAAACATGGGGCTGGAGTGTTTGGCTACTTTCTAAATGCTTCAGATTCCTCTCCCTAAGGACTTATCTATAAGTGATCATCCAGGACTTATAGTACAGCTATGAGGGCTACATGGCTTTGGCTTTAGTTCAGTATGAGGACCTCTTCTAGCTTGTTAGCGGTTACCTTTACTGACGTGAGAATGGCTTGACGAATCAGGTATAGGACAACCTCTACTCTTATGTTTATAGCTGTGATGGAATTGTTCAATTCAACAGGGGGTTCCTACATCTATTTGCCGATTGAATCTAATGGCCCTAACTTGTTAGACAAACCTTTGAAAGGCTTCATAGTGACCCCTGCCTGCTCACCTTGAAAGTGTTTTGGGAGTAATTAACCTGGGCATATGAGTATCATGACTCACAGTGAAAGTGTACAACCTCTACAGAGTGTAAAATTGGTATATCAGCCGTGCTCACGGTCACGAGCGACCTTGGAATATTTATGGAATAGATGACCACTAAGAATTATCCGTTTATGCTATTCATTACTCATGTTTACATTGGTCGTGTGTTTTACTTTGGGATTGAAACAACTTGTTGCTACTCATATGCTAAAAATTGTGATAACTAAAAGCTGAATGCTGTTAACCCTGTGTCAAGCCTTTTGAGCCTCATGAACCCCATGTTACACTTGTTGAGTACGACACGTACTTACGCTTGTTTATTTTCATTATTTGGATAAAAATCCCAGATGGGTAACAGATGGCTATGGTAATGACAACTTTCCTGAGGATTACTAGACTTGTGGTCAACCAGTTGACGTCCCTGTGATATGGAGCTTCCGCGAGAGATTTTACTTTATACTTCTGCTACGTTTATGTGAAGACTATGTCTTATCATTTGTGATGTAATAAACACTTGTAATGATACTATTTACAATTTGTCGGCTTATGTGTGTGACTGATCTCTGGGCGCACATAAGATTATGCATCTCATTTTATCCTTAAAATCGGGTCTGACAATATTGTTGATGGGTCAAGCCACCAACCGGTAGAGATATATATGTGGCTCATCACTACCAACTCAATTCACTAATAGGTTGTTATTATATTCTATGTTTAGGGAGAGGCATTGGCTCATCACTACTTGCAGCCTAGTGACTCCTCTACTCCTTCGGTATGCTATTGCACATCCAAGCCCTCCACTCGGGTGCTAGAATAATTTAGCCACTCAAGTGCTAGGATAATTTAGGTGAGGGGTTAATATACTATGTGTTTTTGGACTTCGACGTTAACATTGATCTAGTTGAGAAAAAAGTTGTGCATCTTTTCTGAAAAGGTCTTTGTTATAGTATTTGTAATTTTAGTTTTAGATCTTTGTTACCATATGTTTTATGTACCCTAAAAGCTTTTTTCATATGCATTATACATCATATATGTTGTTGTCTAGGATTTTTAGAAATTTTTGGAATGAGTCATTGTTTTTTATAGTTTAAATGAATCTCTGCGTGCCTATTGGAAAGGAATTCGAAATTAAAGTGCGTGTACCACAATGAGACCCAAAAAAATACATAAAATTATATTTGGGCTCATATAGTTGAGGGTACATCTACCCCTATGGTGGGTTATGGTGAATGAATGACATTACATATAAGGAGCTAATGGGTTTTATAAAGTATTTTAGTGATTATCCATCATTAAAAGTGCAAATGAAGAAAGAAGACCCCCAATTCGTACTTAAATGATTTAGACGATGTGAAGCAATATTCTTTGAAGATTAATATTTCTTTGCTTGATTTTTATTTGATTTGAGTTTAAGAATATCACACGATTAATATAAGAGGGTGGAATCATATCAAAGGTGTCCATGTGCTCAAAGTACACTAACTAAACCCCACGTTTTCCTAAACGGTTTTAAACGGCCGTCTAAACGCGTTTAGACGGTAAACGACAGGGTGCCGTGAAGTTTAGGGCCTAGGCGGATAGTTAAACGGCTTTCCCGTTTAGACGGTCAAAAACGGGAATAAACGTTGAAGACGGGCTAAATGGGACGGCAAGGAAACGGGAATGGACGCCTGGAACGGGAATAAACGGGCGTTTAGGTGATGGCCGCGGCCCAAATCGATGCGCGGGAGCAGCAGGCGGGAGGCGGGAAGGGAACCGGGCGGGAGGCGGGAAGAGGGAACGGGGCAGGAGCAGCAGGCGGGAAGAGTTGGCGCCTTGGCGGGCTCCTCGACAAGTTTTGGGCCGGGTACAAGTACCGGAGGCTAGGGTTGAGAGGAAATTTCCCCGTTCTGCTCAGCTCGTACGCACGCCGCCGCCAGCTCTCGCGCACGCGCGTCCCAGCGCGCCGGCGACGAGGCCGACCTGCAGCTGCGCTCACGTCGTGGCTCCCTCCTCTACACGCGCGTCGACCAGCGCGCCGGCGACGAGGCCAACTTCCAGCTGCGCGGGCGTCGCGGCTCCGTCCTGCGCGCGTCGCGGCTCCGTCCTGCGCGCGTCGCGCCTCCGTCCTACGCGCGTGGCGCCGCCTCCGAGCAGCATGTGGCTAATGCTTGCCACTTCTGCTAATTGCCTAATTCTGAACTGATTTGTGAACTTTCATATTACTGCATGTGGCTTTAGTTTGCAAAGAGTCAAATATTGGCATATTGCATGTGGCTTTAGTTTGCATGTCACAGTACTTATTTTCTCCTATATGTGCATAGATTATATCGAGTCAAAGGAGTGGACATGGAGTTATGCAAGTTCAGAAACTCAAATTATGCAAGGTATGTGCAGTTCTGTGACTCATGTTCTTTTCCCTTCTCATGTTTTGTACATGTTCTGTGACTTATGGAATTATGCAAGGTATCTTACATGTAAAATTGACATCTATATATAATTATATATACAAAACTGTTGAAACCTTGCTACAGTAACAAAACCGTTTAATCCGTTTAGACGCCGTCTAAACGGCGTCTACACAGTCTAAACGCTAAACGGAGGGTCACCGCCCGTTTACCGTTTACCGTCTAGGAAAACGTGGACTAAACCATAGACACCGTAATAAAGTTCCCAAGTTTTTATCCTAAGTGTGTAGACTGTTGCCACGATCGGAATTTATGATTTGGTGAAGTAAGGAAAATGGACCCTAGGCCCATTTACTTTGGATTTTGGTGTTTCATGACCAACACAACCAAATTGGACTAATGAATTTGTAAGTGTTTGTTTTGTAGTTCAATAGGGTGCAAGACGTGACTTGGACAAAGGCGACATGATGATCCGATGATCAACACCTCAAGCAAGACCTTAGGAGTACAAGAGAAAACCCAAGATATCAAGCAAAGTCCAAGCATGAAGATATGAACCAAGCTGCACGCAAGATCGCGAAGAAACGAGCTCATAGAAGCGACCGGACGCTGGAAGAAAGTGACCGGACGCTCCGATCAGTGGCTCGGTAACAGCAGGCGTCAGCAGCAGCGACCGGACACTGAACAAGTGAATCGACCAGACGCACCGATGGCACTGTTCATCAGTCCGGCAACACACTCAGCAAGTGACCGGACGCTGGTGGCAAACCGACCGGACACAGGACAACAACGTTTGATCGAGTACAAAGAGGTTCCAGAGAGGCGAACTTGCGACCGGACGCATCCGGTGGCATGTGACCGGACGCTGGCAGCATCCGATCAGTTGTTCGTGGTTCCAACGGTCGGGACGACCGAACACGTCCGATCAGGACAACTCTAGCGTCCGGTCAGTAGCAGAAAAGCGGGATTTCATCCCCAATGGCTACTTTCTCAGTGGGGCTTATAAATACAACCCCCAACCGGCCATTTGGTAAGTGTGGAGCTGAGGAAACATACCAAGGGTGTTGATACACCATTTTAGTGATCTCCACTTGCATAGTGCTTAGTGTTTTATTAGGTGATTAGCGTAGGTGCTTTGTGAAGTGCTTAGGTTGATTAGACCACCGCTTATGCGCTTGCTCTAGGTTTAGGCCTAGTGTTTAGTGAGGTTTGCATACCTCTTACCACTTAGTGCTTGCGAGCATCATTGTTGTATATCGGAGGGGCTTGTAGTCTTGCGAGATCACACCAACCGCGTTTGTGGTGTGGCCGCCACCGTGTACCGGAGGGAATAAGGCCCACGACGTTTCGGCCGGAAGCTTGATAGTGAAGACGACAGGGAGCATCCGGGAGAGGCTTGCCAGAAGGCACGTCGGAGACCCACTTGCGTGTGGGGAAGGCCCGAGGCTATCCACGGAGTTTCCCGACCGGGAGCTCTTGCGAGGGATTCCTTGTGAGGGGCTCCAACGAGAACTAGGGTGAAGCTTGCCCGCTTCTCGATACCTCGGTAAAAATACTGGAGTCGTCGACGGGAGTTTGCATATCTCTACCTTGCTCTTTAGCTTCCGCATTTACATTGATGCATAGGTTTTGCTAAGGTTAGAAAAAGAGGCCAAAGTTTAGAGTTAGATTTTTAAGTTGCCTAATTCACCCCCCTCTTAGGCGTCACGGTCCTCCCTTCAGGTCAGAAATTAAGAATTCTCGAAGTTCAGTGTCAGAAATTCCGAATGAATTTCTAATCAATTTTTTCAAGAGTCGATTTGTATTTTTTGGATTAGAAATTCTTATCAAGGATGAAAATTCCAAATTACATTACTTATTCTTTGTGTAGTTGTGCTGGTTTGAACTAACATTCCTAGAAATCAGAAATTCTAATAGGTCATAATATTCGATCAATATCTACCGGGAAACAGTAACGGCAAGTGGTAGAGTGCGTGGTATTTATAACTTTCTTTCCTCTCTACACATTCACTCTTGACACTTATTAGGAGGCCCGCCTCCAAAAAAAAAATGGGTCTTGCCCATTAAATGGAAGCCACCACGCACTAGTATAACCCTAACATAACCCTGATCTCTCATATACCCTCCTCTCTCTCTCTCTCTCTTCTCTTCTAATCCCTCATTCTCTCTTCTCTCGATCTTGATCCACCGACCCTTTCCCATCCTAATGCTCTCCCATCAGATCCACTGCACCCGTTGACGCTATGCCCATACCTACCCACGTCCATCACCAATATTCCTCCCCAGTGGTCGCCCCTTCCTCTGGCTACATGACGGAAGTGATGGCAGGGCGACAGACTCCGTCTGCGTCAAGTAGATCTAGCGGATGGTGCTAGGGCCCGCTCTTGGCTAGGATACAATGGTGGCGTGGCGAGCTAGCCTTTGTGCAGTGTCCCCTGCCCTCGCACCAGTCATATTCGGAATGGTAGCACATCGAGCAGGCCTCGGCTCCGTGTGGTGTGGGTCGCTTCACCACGTGACTCCTCTGCCCTAGTCGTTCCATGTGTGGCCATTCTAGTTGATTGCCTACCGATCTGCTCTGATATGGTACCCCAAAGGCGATGGATGTGCACAGTCGAAGATGGAGAAGGAGGCGAGCGATGACCTCAACATCGGATGCACCAGAGGCAATGGCCCATATGCATGAATGGTGGGCTTGAAGCCCGAACAAGCGGGCCTGGCTGGCGGTTGTGTTGCGCTATCGTTTTTATTGTTTTTTCCTCCATTTACAGAGATGGGCGGTTTGCCTGCCTCTATTGTTGTTGCATTAAGAGTAACCCAATGATAGAGACGGTCACTATGGCCGTCTCTAAAAACCTAATTCACTCGCCTCTTAAAGCTTGGTTGTACTAGTGCTTTATGGTATTTAATGTTTTGCTATTTTTTTGTTATTGTTTTGTTTGTCTCCACTTTGTAGTGGTGATATATTTTTACAAAATATATATGTTTAAGAGTAAACTATGCACGCGTGAATATATTTAAATAAACAAAATATTAAAATAAATTATGGTCAAAATTTCAAAAAAAAAAAAAAACAGACCTTAGAAGGAGTTCGGTCAAACTCATGCCATATTTTGTGTCCTTTTCCTCCAAATGCCAATCCCTGCGTTTATTGTACTCTGAGCAGTATACGATGGATGAATGCTAGAAGTGATAATCAAAGGAAGCTCTTATCCGAGCTATAGGATTGGCATGAACGCTTCTGTTAGCGGAGTCGCTTCTTCTCAATGTACGTGACAGCTTGCTGCTGGATGCATGCATGTAGAGAGAAAGCGAGGAGTCAAGGTCATCAGTCAATTCCTATTTTTCTATTCCTATGCGGCCTAAATTCATGTGCAAAGTGTTTTCCCAAAAAAAAATCATGTGTAAATCTAGTGCTAAAAACTTGAAAGGCCGTAATTAATTAACGTGCAACAGATTCCATAAAGTTGAACACACTGGCAACTTGAACGTTGGGAGTACTTCTATATATAGACCAGCAGTACCGATAACCATTTGCACCCTCCTGCATCGCTTGGCAACATGGATGCAATGAGCTCCGAGGATCTGAGCCGCGCTCAGCTGGAGCTCTTCCACCACAGCCTCGGCTTTGTGAAGTCCATGGCGCTCAAGTGCGCAGTAGACCTAGGAATCCCCAACGCCATCCACCTCCACGGCGGCTGTGCAACGCTGTCAGAGATCATCGCCGGCACCGGGGTCTGTGCGTCCAGGAAGCTCCACGTGCACAGGCTCATGAACCTGCTCACCGTCTCCGGTGTCTTCGCTGCTTCCAGCGCCGCCACCGGGGCCACTGCAAATGCCCCTGGCAACGGCGGCGAGGCCGTAGCATACCAGCTGACACCGATGTCCCGCCTCGTCGTCGACAGCAACAAGCTTGGAAGCATGGCGCCCCTGATTCGCTTCCTGGTAAACCCTCTCACCGTCCCCACCTTCTTCGACATGCACGCATGGTTGAAGGCGGACGAGCAGGCGGGCGGCGCCGGCGCCAGCTCGACGACTTTCTTCAAGATGGCGCACGGCTGCAGTGTGTATGAGATGACGAGGAAGAACGCCGACCACAATGCCCTGTACAACAGCGCCATGGTCGCAGCCAGCCCGACCACCATGGAGATCATTCTCAGGGAGGCGGCTGGCTGCGACATCTTCGGCGGGGTGAGCTCTTTGGTCGACGTGGGTGGCGGGCATGGCGCCGTGTCGGTGGCCATCGCGGCGGCCTTCCCGCACGTCAAGTGCAGCGTCCTTGACCTCCCACGCGTTGTCAGCCAGGCGTGCGCTGATGGTGTCACGGCGGTGGAGTTCATCGCCGGTGACATGTTCGTCTTCATTCCAAAAGCCGATGCGGTCTTACTCAAGGTACTCTTTATTTATTTCTTGTACGATGGGACTTCCTCTAGATGCTAATTTGTAGATACTTGTTGAGTACTTGTACATGTTTCATACTTACATCAGTAGTACATATATAGTATTTGATTCAATAGTGACCAGTGAATAATAGAAGAATTTGAGTGTATATCTGTATATATGTATGTTGCAGTGGGTTTTACATTGCTGGGGCGACGATAACTGCGTCAAGGTGCTGCGAAAGTGCAAGGAAGCTATCCCTGCAGGAGGAGGAGGGGCTGGAGGAAAAGTGATAATCATTGACGCTGTGATGGGAGCTGGTCCTGCATTTGCATCCAACAAGGAGACACAGGTCTTGTACGATGTCCACATGATGCACATTGACGGGGTCGAACGGGACGAGCGTGGGTGGGAAAAGATCATCCTGGAAGCTGGATTCCGTGCCTACAAACTTGTTTCATTGGTTGGAATTCACTCAGTTATCGAGGTTTATCCGTGAATGACATGCATCCGTGAACAGGCTGCCATTGTCATGGCCATTTCCATGTTGTGTGCTCTGAATAATTATGTATCCTTTAGATGTTGTTGCAACATTTGGTACGTCATTGCCATATAAGTTATGAACCAATCAGTTATGAAAGTGCCCTGTTCGCTTCGCTGAAAAAACAAGTCAAAACACTGTTCCCACTGATTTGTTGTGAGAGAAAAACACTGTTCTGGCTAAAAAAACAAGCCGAAAAAGACGGATTATAAATGTGTTTCATAGAGTTGTGGGGTATGATTAGTAGGCCATCCAGAGCAAGACCTAATAATAATGAACTATGCATATGGCAACTTTTATTTTAAATATACTAAACTCTTGTGTGTTCTATACCATCATATATATGGGCACGCTTATTCCCATCACATTGGCAATGTGTATAAATGGCATGTGCAGGCTCGTTAGATGCAAACTTCTGGACTAGACCGTATCCTATCCGTGTATTATTGGCCCATATGTAGCAAGTCCCAATAAGAGCCTGTTCGCTTGGTCCCAAAACCAAAGGACTTGAGAGGGGTTATATTCTCTGCGAGCCAAAATCCTCCTCCACTCTCTTCAATTTTGGATTTTGATAACAAACAAACAAACAAGGCCTAAATTAGAGCAACATTTAGTGAAAAATAATGATGATTTAACTTTGTCACAAAGTGATTCTCATGTTGTTCCTTGTGACAAAGAATTATTGTGTGATAGTGCTATGATTATTCATGTGCCAGAACTTGTGAAGGAACTTGATTCTTTTGTTTTGGAGCCAAATACTTGTGCTAAACATAAAAATTTTCTTCCCATTGCTACTAAAAATGATCAAATAAAGTTGTTGTCTTCTCTAACTACTTTGAGTTATATTGATTTTGATACTATATGTGATCTAAGTAATTTGGAGGAGAAATTTGTATGTGCTGAATTGCCACAATTGTCTAGGCATACATACCACTTTTTATTTGCGAATATAATTGTAAAAGAGGGTACATGGTTCATGGAATTTATATTTGTTCAAATCTCTGTAATTTCTTTTTTCTGTGCAACAATATGATTAACTAGAGGGCAGCGGTAGAACTAATTTTGTCATATCGAGTTCCTCTAGTTTTGTTTTAGACAAACATGATAAGTCACAAGAAGGGGAGAACTATTGGAAATTACCTACAACGGGTCCTCCAACTAAGGTCAAATGAAGGATAGTTCGATATCACAAGAAAGGGAGTATAATGAGGTCATGCAACCGTTGGATATCGTGATGAAACTAAAAAATAAGGTGTGCTCATTCCTATGTTTGAATAATGATATAATGATGAATTTGTTGTTGCTTAACAATGATGATGATGTTGTGAACATGGAAACACGATTTGTATTGGCTCTACATGTGGTCTAACCTATACAAGATAGCCCACGGACTTTATGCTCCACTGTGGTCTGTTGATTGGATCTTAGTTCATAGTGGTGGAGCTCTCCCAAACAAGCCATAAGCATTATTGCAGTACATCATTAGCTTTTGCAATGATTTAGTTTTTTGTTGGTATATGTACAACCTATTGCAATGCAAGCGACTATTACATACAACGAAACATATTCGTTGCAATATAGATGCGCTATAGCAACCATTAGCTGTAGAGTTGCAATATCATCTAAGTATTGCAATGCAACTCAAATTGTGGAAATAATGACAACTTTGTTGCAACAATTTTACAAATGGTCGCGATAACACATTGAAACAATCTTCATACTTAGGGCCATGAAACAATTTGTGTGGCAAAAATCGCACTTATCGCAACCAAAAGTGCAAACAGTTGCGATAACACCCCCTTTGCAACCAAATGGTGCCATTGCGACAAAAAAGTGTGGCATTAGGGTTAAACTTAGTAGTGACAGCAGATGGGGTGTGGATACACCATGAACAAGACCGATCTTAGAGTGCAAACTCAGCTGTAAGGAAAATGGACCCTTGGCCCATTTACTTTAGATTTTGGTGTTTGATGACCAACACAACCAAATTGGACTAATGAATTTGCAAGTGATTGTTTTGTAGTTCAATAGGATGCAAGACGTGACTTGGACGAAGGCAACGTGATGATCTGATGATCAACACCATAAGCAAGACCTTAGAACCACAAGAGAAGACCCAAGATATCAAGCAAAGTCCAAGCACGAAGATAGGAACTAAGCCGAACGCAAGATCATGAAGAAACGAGCTCACAGAGGTGACCGGACGTTGAACAGCTCATAGAGGTGACCGGACGCTGGACCGGATGCTGAACAGCTCACAGAGTTGACCGGACACTAGACCAGACACTGGACCAGACGCTGGACAGCTCACAGAGGTGACCGGACGTTGGACCGGACGCTGAGCAGCAAAGTGACCGGACGCTGGGTGCTAGAGTCCGATCAACATCAGCAAGGTTCTAGAGAGCCATTTTCATGACCGGACGCATCCGGTCAGAGTCCGGTCAGTAGCAGAAAAGCAGGATTTCGTCCCCAACGGCTACTTTCTCAGTGAGGCTTATAAATAGACCCCCAACCGGCCATTTGAGGTGTGTGGAGCTAAGGAAACATATCAAGGGTGTTGATACACCATTTTAGTGATCTCCACTTGCATAGTACTTAATGTTTTCTTAGGTGATTAGCGTAGGTGCTTTGCGAAGTGCTTAGGTTGATTAGACCACCGCTTATGCGGCTGCTCTAGGTTTAAGCCTAGTGTTTAGTGAGGTTTGCATACCTCTTACCACTCGGTGCTTGCGCGCACCATTGTTGTACATTGGAGGGGCTTGTAGTCTTGTGAGATCTCACCAACCGCGTTTGTGGTGTGGCCGCCACCATGTACCGGAGGGAACAAGGCCCGCGGTGTTTTTGCCGAAAGCTTGATAGTGAAGACAGCGGGGAGCATCCGGGAGAGGCTTGCCGAAAGGCACGTCGAAGACTCACTTACGTGTGGGGAAGGCCCAAGGCTATCCATGGAGTTACCCGACCAGGAGCTTGGCCCTTGCGAGGGATTCCTTGCGAGGGGCTCCAACGAGGACTAGGGGGAAGCTTGCGTGCTTCTCGATACATCGGTAAAAACACCGGAGTCATCGATGGCAGTTTGCATATCTCTACCTTGCTCTTTAGCTTCTGCATTTACATTGATCGTATTACTCCTTTTGCGGTAGAGATAGCAACACACTAGCAAAACCATAGTTGCACATTTAGATAGGTTATCTATTGCATAGGTTTTGCTACGGTTAGAAAAAGATGCCATAGTTTAGAGTTAGATTTTTAAGTTGCCTAATTCACCCCCCCCCCTCTTAGGCGTCACGGTCCCTTCAATTGGTATCAGAGCCAGGTTGGCTCAATTTGGACCTTTGGCTTAACCGCCGTTGAGCCGACACTTTTTAAGAGTGGATGGGATGGATACCTCTAGGCCTCCGCACTTTGACGGTACTAACTTTCCCTATTATAGAGCTAGAATGGCTTGCTACCTTGAGGCGGTTGATTTGGGAGTTTGGAAAGTCACTCATGATGGGATGAAACCCATTAAGAATCCCGATAAACCCACGAAGAGTGATGAAAAGGAAATTCATTTCAATGCTAGAGCAAAAAATTGCTTGTTTGAATCATTTAGCATGGATGTGTTTAACCAAGTGTTCACTTTAAATACGGCACATGAAATATGGTTAAAACTCCAAGAGCTCCATGACGGCACATCTAATGTCCGTGAGCAAAAACATTGTCTAGCGAAACAAAATTATGATTCCTTTACAATGAATGATGATGAGCTTGTTTGTGATATGTATTCTTGGTTGAATTTAATTATCAATGAGCTCCATTCAATAGGACTAACAAAGCTAGATGATGCGGACATCGTGAGGAAGATCATCTCCGTGCTACCACAAAAGAAATATGCAAGTATCATCACCATCCTTCACAACATGGAGGACTTGAGCACCATGACCCCGGCCATAGTCATTGTCAAGATAGTGGCATTTGAAATGTCACGCAAGATGGGTCAAGAAGAAGCCTCTTCATCAAGCAAAGGCAAAGCTCTCGCATGTGGCGAGAAAAAAAAGATGAAGGGCAAGAAAGTTGAGACAAGCTCAAGCTCAACCTCCTCAAGTGAAGAAGATGAAGAAGAAGAAGATGATGATGATGATGAAGATTCAAGTGATGATGATCAATCTTCCTCCTCCACCTCCGACCTTGATGAAGAATCAATTAAACTAATCAACAAGGTGGAGAAGATGATCCAAAAGCTCAATGTCAAGGGTGTGCCCATCCAAATTCAAGATCTTATTTTCACCAATCAAAGAAATGAGCAAAGAAAGAGAGTATGCTATGGATGTGGCGAGTTGGGGCACTTTGTGGAAGTTTGTCCAAACAAGCCCACACCCAAGACAAAGAAGAAGGCATGCAAGAACTAAGCCCTCACATCAATAAGGTCATGAGATGATTCTTCAAGTGAAGAAGAACACCATCACAAGAGGCAAGGGCGCAAGCACTCATCATCAAGCTCTTCTTGTATGTGCCTTATGGCACGAGGTTACGAAAGCTCATCCTCTAGTGAGAGTGATAGTGATAATGAAATGCCTTCTTATGATGAAATCATGCAACAAAATCTTAATTACACTAAAGTTTGCACTAGTCAACAAAAGAAGCTCGAAAAATTAAAAGAAAAGCTAGATAGTTCACAAGAAGCATACAAAACTTTGCTTGAACAATATACGAACTTTGCTAATCTCAATATTAAACTATCTACTAAAATCGAGCAACTTGAGGCTAGTGCAACAACAAATGCATGCACAATCAATGATGAGCAACTTGTAAAGAAAAATGAAAAATTAAAAGAAAAATTAGCTAGCTCACAAGATGCTTATAAAAGTTTGCTTGCTAAAATGGAAACCATGTGCAAACATTGTGATGAGCTAACTAATAAAGTTGCTAATCTTGAAGCCATTAGTATAACCCCTACCAAGGCATCTAAAAAGAAAAGTTCTAATATGTCTAAAAAGGATGCCTATACTTCTTGTAATAATTTATGTTTAGACTCACCCTTGTGCAATCAAGTTTGTGTTGAGAAAGTTGTTATAGATACAGGCACACAAGAGGTTGCAAAAGAGAATGAGCAACTCAAGCAAGAAGTAGCTCGCCTCACTAATGACTTGACTAAAGTAAAAGACAAGTCGAAGCAAGCCCAACTTCATCAAGATAACACCGTCAAGGGAGTGAAGAAGCTTGATGAAGGACAAATCGTGGTTTGCTATGTGTGCCACAAGGAAGGTCACAAGTCCTATGAGTGCAAGGTGACGAATGGGGGAGGAGCAAAGAAAAAAGAGAAAAAGCAAACAAGCAAGCTCTCCAACACCTACACCAACAAGGTGGACAAGAAGGCCTCCACACCATACTTGCTAAAGAAGAAGAAAAATAACAAGGTGGTGGCCATCAAGGTGAACAAGCAAGCCAACAATGGGGTCAAATGCTTTTGGGTGCCAAAGGAAATCATCTCCAACATGAAGAGCACCAAGAAGGTTTGGATCCCGAAAGGGAAGTGAGAAGTCCGATGGACTGCGGGGAATTTGGAGACTTGGCAAAGTATGGATGCATTTCATGGGGTGCATCATGATGGACAAAATCATTGCCAAGTGGGTTAGTGAATACTATGAACCCAAATTCCCCTTCCCATCTTAGGTAACTAGATTCAATTTACTTCAATTGGTATTAGATTTAAATTTTCCTACAATTGGAATCTTTTAGCATCTAGTTACTCCTCATGCCTAGGTTTGCATTTGCCTTCTTATATATTTGGTCATGCATACACTAGGTATTTCATATGGTAGGCTTGCTCAGTTTTATTCTTATTCCTTGGAGCAATCCTACATGGTTTAAAATTGTTTAGGAGCACGGCACATAGCTTGTCCTTCAATTGTTCATCTAATACGTTCCAAAGTCCAAATTATAGATAATTTCTCCCGAATATCGCCTTCAAAAATGACCCTCACATTCATGTGATGTCATCTTTCAAGTGGTGTTTTTTATTCTAAAATCAATGTGCATGTTTCCTACAAGTATTCCATACTTGTGTGCACAAATTTAGGTGGAGGTTACTCTACAAGTTGGATGCTTTGAGACTAACACCTTTTAAAGCTTATCATGTGTGTAGTAGTCTCATTACAAGGAAAATGGAGTCCCCAGAGTTAAGCATCATACTTCAAATATCCACCACCGATTGCAAGTGGTAGAAATCACATGTGGTATTTCTAAACCAATATCATCATGTTGATTTCATTTTGATATTTATATGCTTTCTTCGTGCATTATATAGATTAAATTCCCTTATGCAATACTTTGCCAATTATGCATATGCTTTGCCTTCTATCATATGTATGCATATATTTAGGGGGAGCTTAGTCTATATAATGTGAGAGTCAAATTTTGTGATCTATTTCACTCTAGACACAAAGGATCACAAAGTTTGACCCTCCCTTGTGCTACTAATGTCTTTCTTTTTGGTGTTTGATTCTAAAGGGGGAGAATTTAGAGGACCAAAAGAAAGCATTAATTTGTAGTAATGGTCCGAGAAAGGGAGGATAGTGGATTATGGATTAGCCTATGTAATGGGGAGAATTTGTAGGAAGCAAGGCTTAAATCCATAATACCACATGGGAACATTTGCAAGGGCAAGATGAGTTTTTATGTAGACTTACAAGTAGTATCTTTTAGCATGATATAATCTTGCCCCTTGCATTGCATCCTAGCAAGTAGGTAGTTTTTAAATTTCAAAATTTTATTATTTGCTTGCTTTGGTCATGTTGTCATCAATCACCAAAAAGGGGGAGATTGTAAGGAAAATGGACCATTGGCCCATTTACTTTAGATTTTGGTGTTTGATGACCAACACAACCAAATTGGACTAATGAATTTGCAAGTGATTGTTTTGTAGTTCAATAGAACGCAAGACGTGACTTGGACGAAGGCGACGTGATGATCCGATGATGAACACCATAAGCAAGACCTTAGAAGCACAAGAGAAGACCCAAGATATCAAGCAAAGTCCAAGCACGAAGATAGGAACCAAGCTGGATGCAAGATCGCGAAGAAACGAGCTCACAGAGGTGACCAGACGCTAGACCGGACGCTGGACCAGACGCTGAACAGCTCACAGAGGTGACCGGACGCTAGACCGAACGCTAGACCGGATGCTGGACAGCTCACAGAGGTGACCGGATGCTGGAAAGCTCACAGAGGTGACCGGACGCTGGACCGAACGCTGTGCAGCAAAGTGACCGGACGCTGGGTTCCAGAGTCCGATCAACATCAGTAAGGTTCTAGAGAGCCGTTTTCATGACCGGACGCGTCCGGTCAGTACTGACCGGATGCTGGTCAGAGTCCGGTCAGTAGCAGAAAAGCAGGATTTCATCCCCAACGGCTACTTTCTCAGTGAGGCTTATAAATAGACCCCCAACCGGCCATTTGAGGTGTGTGGAGCTAAGGAAACATATCAAGGGTGTTGATACACCATTTTAGTGATCTCCACTTGCATAGTACTTAATGTTTTATTAGGTGATTAGCGTAGGTGCTTTGTGAAGTGCTTAGGTTGGTTAGACCACCGCTTATGCAGTTGCTCTAGGTTTAGGCCTAGTGTTTAGTGAGGTTTGCATACCTCTTACCACTCGGTGCTTGCGCGCACCATTGTTGTACATCGGAGGGGCTTGTAGTCTTGCGAGATCTCACCAACCGCATTTGTGGTGTGGCTGCCACCATGTACCAAAGGGAACAAGGCCCACGACATTTTGGTTGGAAGCTTGATAGTGAAGACGGCGGGGAGCATTCGGGAGAGGCTTGCCAGAAGGCACATTGGAGACCCACTTGCGCGTGGGGAAGGCCCGAGGCTATCCATGGAGTTACCCGATTGGGAGGTTGGTCCTTGCGAGGGATTCCTAGCGAGGGGCTCCAACGAGGACTAGGGGGAAGCTTGCGTGCTTCTCGATACCTCGGTAAAAACACCAGAGTCATCGATGGGAGTTTGCATATCTCTATCTTGCTCTTTAGCTTCCGCATTTACATTGATCGTATTACTCCTTTTGTGGTAGAGATAGCAACACACTAGCAAAATCATAGGTGCACATTTAGATAGGTTATCTATTGCATAGGTTTTGCTATTGTTAGAAAAAGAGGCCATAGTTTAGAGTTAGATTTTTAAGTTGCCTAATTCACCCCCCACTTAGGCATCATAGTCCCTTCATCAGCGAAGTCCAACATCGGTTCATCAACAACTTGACAATACTTCATTAGGAAGGTCATAACTCTTTCATCTGAAGTGTGATTGAGGTGCATGAGTTTGATAAGCTTTCATATGGATCTAGTCGCTTCTCAATATCACATTGGCAATGCCTCCAAAACATCAGCAAGGATCCTCAATTTCATCTTTGGGCCCAAGTTGGAGAAGGACCCAACCATGTGGAGAACACTTCAAAGATACTAGTAGCACATCCTCTCCTATAGATGCATCCTTAGAAGGCTAGCACAGTCATCCAAACCATGTTGGAGGCCTAATCCATATCAAGTTCGAGTCCATCTTGGTCTCTAGGAGCAACTGCCATTAAAACTGTTGCCAAGATCACATATGAACTCCACTTTGGACTTTCTACATGTACATAGAAAGTGTAACTGCAATCAAGCTCTAAGTGGGTTTTGGTGATATTGACCACATAATTAAAGAACTAATGGCTTTGACAAGTGTTTGACAGCATATCTTTAATTGTGGATACAAAGAAACAAAGGAGGAGACCCCCAACTCGAATGGATGGTTTGCAATGGCTCCAAGAGCTAGTTTAATTCATTTTATATTTTGAAATTGAGTCATAGGACAAGTTGTACTATCAAGGGGAATACTAATGGTGTGCTGGGTGGAACCAAACGCTCAAAACTCCATCTACATCTCAAATAATCCTAGCCACAAAAAGCTAGCTGAGCTGATCGACTTACATCGATTGAGGAGGAGGCAGGGGACGCAACCGAGCGGGGGTTATAGTAGGAGTTTTAAATATCCCCTGTGAACTAGCATGTGAATTCCAATGACGACATGGTTCAGATTACTGGGTGGGCAGGCGACCAGGCAAACGAGACGGTCAGACTACCGAGAAATGCGAAGTTTTCTAGTTCTCTTTGTGATCTGCACATTTCTTTCTATTCACATTTTTCATTGCACATGTAAGAAAGTCCACCTGCTATACATTTCATCTCATAGGATAGTATATAGTTTCATTTGTACATTTGAAAGTCATAACAAATTGAGTGCATTTGTTCATACTGCCTCCGGGCCGGTTTGTTAGGCGCACGGGATGAAATTTCATATACCAAGGAACGAAGGAAGACTGTGAAATTGCATTAATTAAAAATATCACGTCCAAGCCTCTATTGGAGCCATCTCCCTGGCTTCCATGCATGTATGCATGCAACCTTTAATTGGAACGGACCAGAGACGAGCTCGGCTTCCATCGGGAGTTCATTACAGCCTTGTTTCTAGGATACGCCTAATAATACATACTTTTTCTAAAACCCGCGGGCACCTAATAAAGTGGTAGCATCAACCATAGCCCAGGGAGTGGAGTCGATCAGAACCTATTAAACTATGTAGCCATCTCTAGCTAGCTGCTGCCCCTTGGCTGCTACAGGCCTGCGACTGCTTGGATTGGAGTGCACTATATACTTTGCCAGATGACAGAAGGTCCGACCATCTAAAATATTCACTACTCAGATTGTAGTAATGATGAACCTCATGCGGTCACGTCAGAAGCCTATTCTAGCCGTAGTGTCCCTATGTGTACAAAGCATGTCCTCACTCCCATTGTATAGCCATCTCTAGCTAGCTGACTGTCTTACTGCCCCTCGACTGCTATGAGTCCTCTTCACAGCCGCACCATGCTTTCAAGTCTCAAGCGTGTCATGGGGGTCAAAAGCTCTTCTTCTAAGATGCACTTCTTATTTCTAGCTTTCTTGCGCATTCACTTCACTCTCGGCAACCGCACAAGGTCTATATGGGAGGAACGTCCCCTTCCCTCAAAGATTTAGAATTTTATTTGTTTCTTTAGGAATTCAACGAATGTATTCATATGAAACAGATTTCCATGTATAACGTGAGATGTGTCTAGCTCGGTCCGATTTATGATGCTCAAACTACGTGTGCTGTAAAGTTTGAATAGCTATGTGGCTCCTCCATTAGGCATTACATCGACACGAGACTTGATTGGATGAATTATGTTATGCATGTTTACCATAACTACAGATCAGAAAGAGAACTAGAAAAAAACTACAGGCAAAACCAACCAACAATGGTTAGAAACCGGCTACCAAATGACCAAAGGACCTGATCTGCACCATGCTCAATAGAGTTTAACCCACCTAATTAATACAAAGTTCAACAATATAGTAAACACAGACATGCAAATTAGACTTCACAAATCAAAACCTCTATACATTTGAATGCGTCCGACATAAAATGCAAGGGTAGATACATAAGTAAGAGTAACAACATAAGGAAAGAGTAACAACATGTACTCCCTCTGTACTCCCAACATAAGGTAGATACATCAAATGCAATGTGAGATACATCAAATGAAACTTTATTTACTCCTCTACTCGTCATCGGTATCATTGTCCTCGTCCTCCTCGTTGGTATCAACTCGTCATCCTCGTCAGTGGTGATGCGGTTGACCACCTACTCAGCATTGGCATGAACTAGGTTGCGCTAGTGCTTCTTAGTGTTGTTGGCGGTGCTGATTCCCTATGTCACAATGCTAGTGTCGAAGCCATCTATCCGGCTCCAGTAGCAGGCGAGGATGTACTCTGCATTGTCTGCGCAATTCTTGTTCAGATAGGCTTGCAGTTCTTCTAGGACATCGACGAGTAGGTGAAAAATGAAGATGTAACAACTCACCTTTTCCTCCCAAGGTGGGTTGAGGGTGTGTAGACCGGTGTTCTATAGCACATGCCTGATCTTCAAGAAAGCCTTACTCAAGATGCCAATGGCCCAATCATCTCTATCTCGAAAGGGATCCACTGAAGCTTCATCTTGATTCACCACGAGCATGGCATCATCCTCCTTCACCATAGGCACGGTGTCATCCTCCTTCACCACAGTCATGGCGTCATCCCCCTCCCGTGTGCGCTTTGTAGAAGGCTCACTCTTCACCATGGTGGTGGCTAAGAGTGAAGTAGGTTTGGAGAAGGCAACCGCATGTTCCTGGTGATTTTAGATCTGCCGTGGGAATGGGAGGGCTCAGGGAAGGAAGGAAAACAAGCGGAGTTGCGAAAGAGATCGCGGTGGTTAATATATCACTACTATAGAGGAGCCAATGGTGTTTTTTTTGGGAACAAAGAGGAGCCATTGGTGTTGAAATGTTACTGCACATGCAAGAAAGTCCGACCTCTGTAGGTTTGAACACGTCTAACACACTGAACATACATTAGCTTATATTACAAGCAAGTTAAAGTTGCTGCAAAATGATGACAACATCTATCCAAGAGGAAATTAACATGTCCATAAACAATCAAACAATATTGATCCATTTAAACATGTCATGACAGAGAGATACACCATGGAACTTTATTTACTCCTCTACTAATGACTCCAACTCCAAGAACAAGGGAACATAGGGAAGATAGTAAGGTCTGCAAATGTTTTGTGGCAAGATATCCTGTCTGAAAAACGCACTGTAACGTGTAGGGATGACATGAACTTTTTAGCTGTCCATGTTATATGCGACGATGTCATTTTCCTCCCCAACCCCAACAAACAGAAACAAATTCCATTCTGGGTGAACAATTATAGCACCCGGTTTTAAGAACAAAACCAGATACACACCATATGTGAGCCCAGGAAGTCAAATCTCACATATAGCTACAAATGAGGGTAATATCAATAGATAATGCTTAAATACATAACGTATTAGTATAAAGAATATAACATCAGAGTATAGACAATGGAAAGACAACTCCGATCTTCAGGCGAGTACTCCAAATCCACAGGGACAACTGACTGGTTGATCACAAGCCTAATTCCTCCCAACTCTAGCAATCTGGTACCCATCCAGGATTTTTATCCAAATAATTGAAAATAAAGCAAGCGTAAGTAAATGTCATACTCAACAAATGTAACATGGGGTTCATGAGGCTCAAAAGGCTAACACTGGTTTAACTGCATTTAGCTTTTAATGAGTCATCTTTTAGCAATTGAGTAGCAACAAGTTCATCACAAGCCCATAACACACATGATCAAGTAAACATGAATAATGAATAGTATAAACAATTAACCATCAATGGGCATCTTCATCATCCATATCATTAGTGTTCATCATCTATTCCGTAAGGGTTCCAAGGCCGCTCGTGACCGTGAGCACGGCGGATATACTAGTTTTACACTCTGCAGAGGTTGTACACTTTTATTGTGAGTCGTGATTTACCCTTTCGCCTGAGGTAGCTAATCTCTTGACCCACTTCCAAGGAAGGTCGACAGGGTTCACTATGAAGCCTTTCAAAGGTTCGTCTAACAAGTTAGGGCCATTAGATTCACTCGGCAAACAAATATAGGAACCCCCCTGTCGAATGGCACAATTCCATCATGGCTATACACATAAGAGTAGAGGTTGTCCTATACCCGATTCGGCAAGCCATTCTTATGCTAATAAAGGTAACCTCTAACAAGCTAGAAAAGGTCCTCATACTGAGCTAAAGCCAGAGCCATGTAGCCCTCACAGTTGTACTATAAGTCCCGGATGATCACTTATAGATAAGTCCTTAGGGAGAGGAATCTAGAGCACCATAAAAATAGCCCAATGCTCTAGCCCCCTGATTCCATGTTGCTAAAAAGCATCTTTTAGTGTTTATTGCATATACCATTAGTCAAGTTACAAGATCATGGTCTTAGTGGAGCACTAGCAAAGCTACCCAATGCAATACCCCATAGGTATCAAGGTACAAGGTAACAAAGTACTAGGAAATCCTTAGTGGCAGTCAAGGTAGACACATGCAGTATGAATTAAATGATTAAAGGTATATAGGACAACAAGGAAGATCCCATGCTATACGTGCCTTAAACTTAGATCCTTCGGTAAGCTTTAATATTCAATGTTCTTCTTCTTCTTCTTCTTGATCACCACGTATATCTCACTGACTGGATGAAATCATAAAGCACCACACAAGCATCCATATAATCATACATGAAGCAAACAATAGATCTAAATTAGAACAGTACACCAATCATAAAATCAAGATAAAAAGTTTGTAAAGCGAATCTACGTCTCGCTACGAACACACAGACGCGAAAAGCACACTAATCTGAGCTACGGTGAAAAAGATACATCTACCGAAAGATTTGCTCATAGGAGAAGACATAAAACGATTAGCTTCATGTGTTTTAATGGTATAAAAACATATATAAGATATTTTATAGAGATTATAATTTAAGTCAAATTTAGATTCAAAATATAATACTAAAGTAAAACAAATCATATTTTATTTATAAAACCCAGTTGCATAATTATTATTCAAGATATGATTTAAACCATGAAATTTCATAAATAGTAATATGGTAAATATGGTTACTAACATGTAGATCTCATCGCTATGAATCTAACGCAACTTGAATGGGTCAAAACAGATCTAAAACGTAGAAGATATGATTTAAACAAGATTTCCTTTAATAGATTAAATCTAATCACAAATTTTAAAAGTTGAAAACCTACTTAACAGTAGTATTAACATGTAGATTATGAAATTACAAACCTAACGCAATTTGAACGGATCAAATCGGAGTTAAAACGGAGAAGTTATGGCTAAAACAAAATCAGTTGCAAATATGTAAATAAGTGAAAACGTATTTTGGATCTAAACCGACGAAACTACGCTTTCCAAAGAAGAAAACATAATCTAGTAAATATGAAATGGACCATGGGTTCTATAATATAAAAACTCGAGGGCTCTTTTGCAAATCTAGCGGTGAAGGGGTATGAGGAGATCTGGACCGTTAGATTAGAGAGGAACGGCTCAGATTGGATCGGCGGGGGGAGAAGAGAGAGAGCTAGCCGCCAGCGTTAACAGGGACGGCGGCGGCGCCATTGCCAACAAAAGAAGCTCGGCGGTGAAGCAAGGAAACGGTCCTACGGTGCATGGTTTTCGATGAGGAAGCCACGGGAGAGGAGAGGAGGTCGAGGCGAACTTACTGCGAAGGTTCTAGGCGGCGTGGAGCAAGCAGAGATGGCCCTTCGCTCGGCGGTCGACGGTGACTTGGCAGCGCTAGATTGCAGCATGGCTGCGGGGGCTCGGTGAAGGCGGCTGCGACGCTGGAGGGCAGAGTAGGGAGACGGCGCAAGCTCGGGCGGCTTATAAGGGCATAGGAAGGCGTGGGCGGCACGACACTGAGGTGTGGCAGGGCGGCATAGGACTCCTAGGCGGCGGCGAGTCCGGCTCAGGGACGACTGGAGGAAGATGATGAGTTGCTGACAAGGTAGCCCCACTTGCCATCAAAAGAAAGGAGAAGAGGGCGCGGGCAACTGGCTTGGCCGATTGCTATGCTGGGCCGCGCGATGGAGCAAGGAAATGCGGGCGCGAGTGGGCCGGTGCGGGGAAAACGGGCCAGCGCGAGAGAGGGGAAGAGTGGGCCTGCGCGCGTGGCTGGGCTACGAGAGGCAGAGCTGGGCCGCGGAAGAAAACGGGCCACGGAAAAAAACAGAGGAGGAGGAGCAGCTAGGCCGGCTCGGGATAATCCTGAGGAGAAGGGAAGAGGCCGGGCCTTTTGGCCAAATGAGAGAGAGAGCATTTCCCTTTTTAATTTCTTTTCAAATCCAATTCAAGTATGAACCAAATCAAATTTGAACACGGTTTAAAATACATTTATAACTCAAGTAAAAATGAGGAATTTTATTAAGTCTTCCCAAAAATAATTTTTACAACTTTTTAAAATCCTTTATTTTCCAATTTCTTTTTATTTTTCTTTTCTTTTATTTCAAGGCCATTTTTAAATTCATTTTCAAAAGCAATTTAAACCAATTTGAATTTTAACCAAAACCACTCAATCAATTAAATCAAATGCACCGGCATATATGCACATCCATGTTGCTACCTTATGATGAATTTTAATTTAATGAAAAAAATTATTTCCCTATATTTCAAGAGCACAAAATTCCAAATTAAATCATTTTAGCTCTATTTCCAAAAATTCAAATTTTGGGGTGTTACAACAATTGAGTAGTACTGATCAACATCCTAGTAACCAAATTCAATGTTAGTCTCCACAAACATGTCTAGAGTGCTGACAGTATGCTTCAATGTCCATTTATTAGTACCATAGTCTTCAAGGATCCAGATGCTAAGCTTGGGCATATCGCAACCATGAATAGTACATACACACAAGTGACCCTAAACTTGATGGATGGAACCTTCAAAACGATGAGGGCAAGGAATTTTCCTCCATGTCTCTCCCTCCATATCCACAGCAAGTATTTGAGGGTAAAACCCTAAGTACCCCATAATGTGTAGACAATCATTAAGATACATAGTTTCTGATGATCTCATTTCATCTGATCTCTTAATTGTCACACAAGCATTCCTGCCGCATTTAGATTTCTTACAGATCCATGCTGCTGTTTTAGATGAGTAGATGTCAACACCCCGACACCAATCAAACGGCAACTCCTGTATATATTCAATCACATGGAAGTGCAAGAAGGCTTTCAGATTGAACCCCAATTGAGCCTCACCAACAGAATGGATGCTAGGCGGTAGTTCCTTGAACTCCTTGGTTGACAGATTGTAGATGACATAGAAGTTTGATCCATCAGCCCCTCAGCACCAACATAGGATGAGGCTATTGCAAATATCTGAGATAGCTACATTGGCCAAGGTGAAGGGCAAGAAAGACAAGGAGGGGTGTTCACCGGTGACTCTGGTGTAGCATCGGTAGCCTTGGTCGGTGCCATAGAAGAAGCATGCCACACTTTGGGGCAGCACCTTATGGTTGTTGTAGTCCTTGATGAGGCGGTTCGAGGAGTGATAGACACATTTGTAGCAGAACAAGGAGCGGGTGGGGAGGCGACGGAGGATCTTGATAATGGCATCATACGTGAGGCTAGCCAGTGCATTCCTCTTGTTGAGGGCCTCCTCCATTTCATTAGTAATGATATCACTGAAGAGGAAAAATAATCCAACAAAGATCCAACAGTGAAGTCCACAACTCATACCAAAGTGCAACTTTAACAACCATTAACAATTTTCATGGTACGACCTCAAACAAATTTAGAGTAGCAGCACATAGATATATATGACTCAAACTAGAGTAGCAGTTAATGGAGCTATAACCATTATAATTCTAGTTAAATCAAGTCTATCCATCACACTTACAATCAGTTCATGACCTCAGAGCTTCTTTTCCATATGAGAAAGACAAAGATTAAGAGGATGACAATTACAATAGTTTTGAAGGCAAAAGCACTGGGTCTGTTTGTTTGCCTAGACAGATAGGTATAATCAAGCAAGCACTTGACAATTAACATGCCTTGTTGCGCATAGGCATTTACAGTAAGAACACTGAACATATGCAGAAAACCAAGACATCAACAGAAAACCAACCAGTGCCACCTCCTAGTTCTTTTCATCATCATTGGCCTAACCAGATCTCAACCAACCAGTGCCACCTCCTAGTTCTTTTCATCATCATTGGCCTAACCAGATCTCAAATGCTAGAATGTTTCTTGTATAGCTCATGTACATCCAAGGACCAAAATAGTGAAGCGAACAATAAAAGGCGAGAAAGGGAACATACAGATCGGATCTATTGCCTCTACCATGGCACACAATGGACACGGACGCAAATGCTGCCGTGCTCCACTAGGAAGTCCCACCGCCTAGCCTCCAAAAGGACACCTAAGCCAGCACAACACACCGGGGATCCTCTACTACCACCACCTCAAGTCTAATAGGCACAAATTTGTTTCCACTTGCAGTGGATATCCAATATATAGGTTAACCTATAGGACATCCACACCGACAAATATACTACTATAATGACTCCAAAGACATGTCAACACAACTAGGCATCTAGCACAATGGTGAAGATGGTCCATTCCTTGCTCTAAGTCCCGAGTTCGACCCCTAGGTCCTAGTGTTTTTTTTGAATTAGATTTATTAAACACCGGTGGCACACAAGCCGTCGGGTCCCATAGGTCGGATGGAGATGGAGAAAGGTCCCATAGGTAGACGTGACATGTAAGCCATCGGGTCCCATAGGTCGGATGTAGAAGGGTCCTATAGGGTCAGGTCCCATAGGTTGGATGCAGAAGGGTCCCATAGGGTCCCATAGGTCGGATGCAGAAGTGTCCCACATGTACACGTCGGATGGATAAAAAACGATCGAAGACTTTTATGACGAATTGCAAGCGTCATAGATGAGTAACTGCAGGTCCCATAGGTACACATTGGACGTCTAGTCCTATAGGTTAGATGCAAAAGGGTCCCGCATGTACAAGTTGGATGGATAAAGGACCGAGCAGAGACTTTTATGATGAATTGCAAGCATCATAGATGAGTAACAGGTCGTTCCATAGGTACACATCGGATGAAGAAAGGACCGAGTGGAGACTTTTATGACAAATTGCAAGTATCATGGATGAGTAACTATAGGTCCCACAGGTGCACATCGAATGGATAAAGTACCATGTGGAGATCTATGACAAAGTCATTCATTACAAATCGAATATTGTTCGTCACAGATGTGTAATTAGCTCAATGATGAAGCCATGTTCATCATAGTTTTAAACGAGATCATCACAGATGAGACGCGCTAGTGATCTATGACAAAACCCTACACTCTTCTATGACATTTGTTGTGACGATGCCTGATTTCATCATAGAAAGAGAGGGTTGCAGGATTGTCACCACTAATCTTTGATGAAAGAAAAATATTCATCATAAAAAGTGCTATTCTATGACGGTTTTAGATTCATCATTAAGATTTTCGTCATAGAAGTGGATATTACTAGTAGTGATCCTTCAAGATCAGGGTCACTTGTTTGTATGTACTGTTCATGGTCGCAATATGTCCAAACTTTCAATCTAGATCCTAGAAGACTATGGTACTAATAAATGGACATTGAAGCATACTATTAGCATTTTGAAGGTGTTTGCACAGACTAACATTGAATTTAGTTATTACGCGTACTACGATGTTAATGAGTACTACTCAATGGTTCACCTAGAATGGAATTTGCTTCTCTTTGTTGGGGTTGGGGTGGAAAATGACATCGTCACAAATATCATGGACAACAGAAAAGTTCATGTTATCCCTACACGTTATAGTCAGTTTTTGAAACATGGCATCCTGCCAGAAATCAATGGCAGACCTTACTATTTTTCCTATGTTCCCTTGTTCTTGGAGTTGGAGTCATTAGCAGATGAGTAAATAAAGTTCCATGATGTATCTCTCTGTCATGACATGTTTAAATGGATCAGTGTTGTTTGATTATATTGTGTATGGACATGTTAATTTCCTCTTGGATGGATGTTGTCATTATTTTGCAGCAACTTTAACTTGTTTGTAATGTAAGCTAAGGTCTATGCAGTGTGTCAAATGTGTTCAAACCTATAGAGGTTGGACTTTCTTGCGTGTGCAGTAACATTTAAAAAACACCAATGGCTCCTCTGTAGTAGTGATATATTAACCGGTACAATCTCTTCCACAACTCCAATTGTTTTCCTTCCTTCCCCGTGCCCTCCCATTCCCACCACAAATCTAAAATCGCCAGGAACATGCGGTTGCATTCTCCAAACCTACTTCACTCTTAGCCACCGCCATGTGAAGGGCAAGCCTTTTGCGAAGCGCACATGGGAGGGGGAAGACGCAGTGCCCGTGGTGAAGGAGGATGACGTCGTGGCCGTGGTGAAGGAGGATGACACCATGCCCATGGTGAATCAAGATGAAGCTCCGGTGGATCCCATTCGAGATAGAGATGATTTGGCCATTGGCATCATGAGTAAGGCTTTCTTGAAGATCAGGCATGTGCTATAGAACACCGGTATGGGCACCCTCAACCCGCCTCAGGAGGAAAAGGTGAGCAATTACGTCTTCATTTTTTACCAACTCGCTGATGTCCTAGAAGAACTGCCAGCCTACCTGAACAAGAATCACATGGACAATGCGGAGTACATCCTCGCCTGCTACCGGAGCCGGATAGATGGATTCAACACTAGCGTCACGATGTAGGGAATCAGCACCACCCACAACACCGAGAAGCACTGGCGCAACCTGGTTCATGTCGATGCTGAGCAGGTGGCCAACCACATCACCGCTGATGAGGATGACATTGATACCAATGAGGAGGATGAGGTCAAGGACAGTGATACCGACGACGAGTAGAGGAGTAAATAAAGTTCCATTTCATGTATGTCACGTTGCATTTGATGTATCTCATGTTGCATTTGATGTATCTTCCTTATGTTGGGAGTATAGAGGGAGTACATGTTGTTACTCTTTCCTTATGTTGTTACTCTACCTTATGTATCTTCCCTTGCATTTTATGTTGGACGCGTTCAAATGTACAAAGGTTTTGATTTGTGAAGTCTTATTTGCATGTCAGTGTTTACTATATTTATTGAACTTTGTATTAATTAGGTGGGTTAAACTCTATTGAGCATGGTGTAGATCAGGTCTTTTGGTCATTTGGTAGCCGGTTTCTAGCCACTGTTGGTTGGTTTTGCCTGCAGGTTTCTTTCTGGTTCTCTTTCTAATCTGTAGTATGGTGAACATGCGTAATGAAATTCATTCGTTCAAGTCTCACGTCAATGTAATGCCTAATGGAAGAGCCACATAGCTATTCAAATTTTACAGCACACATAAGAAAGTCCGAGCATTGTAAATCTGACTGGGCTGGACACATTTCACGTTATACAAGGAAACCTATTTCGTACGAATACATTCGTTGAATTCCTAAAGAAACAAATAAAATTGAAACTAGTTACATGTCTGGCCCATTCAAATTTACGCTGCTCGGACTATTAGGCAAGCATACAGTTTACAAGAAATAGGTAAATGTTATTTCGTCAAATATACTAGAGGGACGTGGTCAGGAGAAAAGTTGTGATTGTTTGTTGTAGAGTGTCTCTATAGATATTTGGTCAAAATTTAGAATCTTTGAGGGAAGGGGGATGCTCCTGCCATATAGACCTTGTGCGGCTACCGAGAGTGAAGTAAATGCACAGGAAAGCTGGACACAAGAAGTGCATCTTAGAAGAAGAGCTTTTGGCCACCATGACACGCTTGAGACTTGAAAGCCTGGTGCGGTTGTGAAGAGGACTCATAGCAGTCGAGGGGCATTCATGCATTTAGCTAGAGAGAGATGACTATACAATGGGAGTGAGGCTAGGCTTTGTACACACAAGGACACTAGGGATGGAACAGGCTTCTAACGTGATCGCATGACATTCATCACTACTAGTATCTGAGTAGTGAATATTTTAGATGGTCAGACCTTCTGTCATCCGGTGAAGTATACAGTGCACTCCAATCCTAGCAGTCGTAGGCTCACAGCAAACAAGGGGCAGCAGCTAGCTAGAGATGGCTACATGGTTTTATAGGTTCTAATCAACTGCTTCTCCCTGGGTGGTGGTTGATGCTGCCGCTTTATTAGGCACCCATGGGTTTTAGAAAAGTTCATATTATTTGGCATATCCTAGAAACAATGCTATAATTAACTCCCGATGGAAGCTAAGCTCGTCTCTAGTTAGTTCCAATTAAAGGCCGCATGCATACATGCATGGAAGCCAAGGAGATGGCTCCAATGGAGGCTTGGACGTGATATTTTTAATTAATGCAATTTCACAATCTTCCTTCATTCCTTGGTATCTAAAATTTCATCCCGTGCACCTAACGACTGGCTCGGAGGGAGTATGAACAAATGCACTCAATTTGCTATGACTTTCAAATGTACATATGACACTATATACTTTCCTACGAGATGAAATGTACACTAGGTGGACTTTGTTATGTGTGCAGTAAAAAATGTGAACAGAAAGAGAACTTGAAAACTCCGCATTTCCCGGTAATCTGACCATGTCGTCTGCCCAGTCGCCCGCCCACCCGATAATCTAAACCATGTCGTCATTGTAATTCCCACGCTAGTTTGTAGAGGGTATTTAAAACTCCTACTGTAAACCCCGCTCGGCTGCCTCCCACACCTCCTCCTCAATCAACATAAGTCGATCGCGCCGCGCCGCCTCGCACAAAGTGTGGTAGAACCGACCAATTTATAAGAGCACAAGTACAATAGCAACCACCAGAGCGATGGCACTATCATACTTGAGCCCATATAAACTCGGTAGTCCATCAAGTATCACGAAGGATCTTGAATAATCCAACATACAACCAAGATTGTACATGATTCAACATACAAGCCACATGGTACATAATGTTAGCAAATACTTCCCATACATCAGAGTTCAAATACCAAGTTCACAACGGTAGCGGAAGCAAATATAGTTTTAAAACTAACATCACACACACCCTTGTGCAAATACAAGCTAGTTTGTGATCACTTCCAACAAAAGCATCATAGATAAGACTACTAGAAGAGCCTTGCCCATGGCCTTACTCCTCGTCCACGGCGGGAGAGAAGCAATTCTTATAATACCCATGGTAAACCATGCCATCTGCAACAAGTAGGAAATAAACCCTGAGTACGAGAAGGTACTCAGCTAGACTTACCCATCATAAACTAAAATAAAGTGACTCCAAGGATCATGCAAGGCTTTATAAGTGGAGCTAGCTTGACAACATTTTGCATAAAAGCCACTATTGAGCTATACATTTTATAATTTGGTCCCATGTTAATTGTAGCTATTCATCTCTAGATTAGCATCTAACATGTGCCAAACATGTGATATATAATTATGTAGCATAACAATAATAACCATAGCCGGTATAACATTTATGTGTTCGTCATAACCATCAAATTCCATAGTCTAGTTACTACGAAGCTGGAGCTAGTCGAGTTTCTCACTATCCGAGAGAGACGACGATTCAAATCGGTTGCAACCTGCTAGGCAGTATTTCTAACACAAAACCAGACATACCTGCGCCAAGGTAGTCTTAGGTCACCTTTGGTACAACTCAAGTGCACATGTCGGGGATTCGATAAGCGTCGCACAATTAGGGACAACCAGCGGCCAGGACGGTCAGGCCCAACCTACCCTTGGCCTCACGTCTGGCTCCCTACACATCCTTACTACCATCTAGAGTGTCCACTTTTACAGAACGGGGCCCGGCCTGAGTTGAGCTACTCAGCTTCGTGGTCGGAATGAGTTATCTAGCAAGCTAAGTGACAGGCATGCGTTCAATCTCGATAGAAGTGCCAACAACAATATGGTCCTTAATCGACACAAACAGGATCAACATAGCCAACCCAACACCATTTGCATATAAAATCCTGCCTGGTCTCCACTTAGATTAACACCCCATGCTTATTTTCCATGATAGCAAATATAGCCAACAATGCTCCGGTATCCATCTATATCTCGTAGGTGACATGAAATCACCCGACTTCTACCGAGCTAAGCATGGCTAAGCATATATTCGATCCTAGACCTACACAGGGTTCAAGGTATATTTCTGGACAAGGAAATTATATGCATCAAGTGTTTCCAATCAACTCCTATAACCTAATTCATCAAACATAAAGGACTCAAATTGATATTTGTAAAACATAGGAGGCTTAGAATGCTCCGAGGCTTGCCTTTTAGAAAGGATGTAGGCCTATGATCTAGGCACTCCGGTAATTCCTCTAGGGCCTGCTTTTCACTTTCTGGAGCTACGTGCTGCGGTGCCTCCTGCTGGTCCTCCTCTTCCACTGCCTCAAACTCCAAAAGCATTATTCCCTCTGGCGATCCTATATGCATGAGCACGCAATAAGAGACAAAGAATGCATAGGTGATGATATGGAGGATATGGTGCAATCCATATATATATGTATCTCTAACCCACATGATAACAATGCAATACTATGATTCACTAAATCTTACTGAGTAGGTGTATATCTCTTCTCTAGTACAAGAAACATGCACTCACCATGTTTTAGCAACCTAAGATAGAGTTGTTCGTCATCATTAAGATGTCTATTACCAGCAGCTGATAACTTATATTAATTAGCCTAATCATGTAATTTAACAAACATCATGTTAATACAAAGGAAACAATTCAAGAACTTGGTGCAATTGAATTATAGAGCGATAATTATATAGCGGCATACAATCCCTATCAAAATTGGTCACAACTAAATGTACCAACAGGTCCTATTCATCACCAACATGTTAGAAGTATAATGGTTAAGCCCTAACAAATTCTTAAAACAATTATTGATTTGCTAAGCATAGCTAGGTTAAAATTGGAACTACTACTTCTACTAGACAGAAAATTCTAGAACAATTACAGTAGCTCATACTTGCTCTCAAGAGTTTGCTGTTAAAATTTCATCCCACTTGGACAAGTACAACAACCTCTATAAAAATGATAAGTTATATGCTTTCTAGCCACGTAAATAT
Source organism: Miscanthus floridulus (assembly GCF_019320115.1). Classification (NCBI taxonomy): domain Eukaryota; kingdom Viridiplantae; phylum Streptophyta; class Magnoliopsida; order Poales; family Poaceae; genus Miscanthus; species Miscanthus floridulus. The sequence continues at coordinate 62,783,463 of NC_089588.1, read as the reverse complement.
ACTCAGCATAGTGAAAAGTGTCTAGCAACATATTTACTATTTTTCTTACATTCCTTATAACACCAGTATACTGTGAAAATTAATTTATGTCCATAGGTTACATAAATCTACAACAATTACTTTCACAAGAACTAGCATTTTATTAAACCAAAATTGGAAATCCTATTGCAAGCATGCTGACTAGAGGCTTAACATTTTTCCTAGCTCCAGCATGTCAAAACAAGACTACCTAAATTCGAATCACATTTTTAGCATCTCCCAAACTTAAGTTATGCATTTTTTTAAGATTAATAGGAATAAACAAAATAATTTAAACAGGGTATAAAACTGTAGCACATACCAAGTTTCATATTTTTAACAGATAGTACTCATCCAAATGAATCTAACAAAATTTGGTTCACTCGATTTGGATACTCCTAGAATTTGTTATGAATTTTTAAGTTTGAATCAAATTCTAAAAAAAGAATAAGGAAAACATCAAAATCTAAAATCGCTACGCGCACCCGGTCTACTGCACCCGAGAGGCTAGCGGCTGGGACCTAGGGTCAACCTAGCCCCACCTATCACAGGCATAGAGGTAGGGGCACAGTTTTGACCGATGAGAGCTCGCCGACGACGAGATCTTTGGCGACGCGGTCATCACCATCGTGCTCTCCACCTCCATGCGCATCTACTGGAGGGGTTGGTCGGCCAAGGGGCTCACTGGAGCTCTCTCAATTGAGGCCATGGTAGCTCGATAGAGCTGCATAGTGGCGTCATGGCCATCTTTGGCAATGTCGAGCTCACTGGAGCTTGGTCGGAGCTCCAGCGCATCCAGAGGAAACTAAGATTAGGGCTCAGGGCTACGGTGGAGCGGTGGTGAGTTTAGGCCACGTGCGCGAAGCTAGGTGGCGCCCAGTGCACGATGGTAGTGCTTGCCATTCTGATGAGGTGACTACCAATGTCATGCACTCATCTTAGGGTTAAGGTACTTGGGCTCAAGGCGGTGCAAAAACGAGCCCAAGAGAGAGAGAAGGGGGACCGGTTAGGTTTGGCCATGGTGAGCTCATGCTTGCGACCATGGCATGCTCGCATGGTGCGGACATGCGTTCTGGTGCTGATGAGGTGGTTGTGGTTCAATGGGCTACGACACAAGCTTCTAGGACCTACGGCGAAGACAAACTAAGGGAAAGGGACGTTAGAAAGGCACTAGTTGGGGCCGACCACAGGTGAGCTCGAGCTTGGCGGTGCACCGCGACCATGGCGGCGACTGCGGCGGTGCAATGTGGCCTCACCTAAACTCGGATGGTGGTGCAGCTGCTCAGGGAGGTGGAGTAGGTCACAGTAGAGCTATGTGCAAGACGAATTGGGTCATGGTGCGGTGGCAGCGGCACTACGCTTCCTCCGCTCAATGGGCGCGTGCGAGAAAAGGAGAGAGCGAGTGAGAGCGAGGGTGGGCGAGCAACAGTGGCACGACACTCTTACCCTCCTCCCTAGCCTAAAGAGCAAGGACAGCGATGGCATACGGATGCCACTTGGCGCTTGCGGCCTTCACCGATCGGCCACGACGACGCACGGTCAAGGGCCGGTTCAGGCCTAAAATAGTGACTAAAACTCGATTTTGACCCCTGATTACTCCTAAGCATAGCTAGGTTAAAATTGGAATTGCTACTTCTACTGCACAGAAAATTCTAGAACAATCACAGTAGCTCATACTTGCTCTCAAGAGACTATTGTTAAAATTTCATGCCATTTGGACAAGCACAACAACCTCTACAAAAATGACAAGTTACATACTTTCTAGCCACTTAAATATACTTAGCATAGTGAAAAGTGTGAAGCAACAGCTTTACTATTTTCTTACATTCCTTATAACACCAGTATACTGTGAAAATTAATTTATGTCCATAGGTTACATAAATCTACCACAATTACTCTCACAAGAACTAGCATTTTATTAAAATAGAATTGGAAATCCTATTCCAAGCATGCTGACTGGAGGTTTAACATTTTTCCTAGCTCTAGCATGTCAAAACAAGACTAGCAAAATTCAAATCACATTTTTAGCATCTCCTAAACTTAAGTTATGCATTTTTCAAGATTAATAGAAATAAATTAAATAATTTAAACATGGTATAAAACTATAGCACATACCAAGTTTCATATTTTTACAGATAGTACTCATCAAAATGAATCTAACAAAATTTGGTTCACTTGATTTGGATACTCCTAGAATTAGTTATGAATTTTTAAGTTTGATTCAATTTCTAAAAAAAGAATAAGGAAAACATCAAAATCTAAAATCTCTACGCGCACCCGGTCTACTGCACCTGAGAGGCTAGCAGCTGGGACCTAGGGTCAACCTGGCCCCACCTGTCATAGGCATAGAGGCAGCGGTGCTCTTACCCTCCTCCCTGGCCTAAAGCGCGGGGACGGCAACGACATACGGACGCCACTCGGCCACGACGGCGCGCGATCAAGGTCCAGTTTAGGCCTAAAATAGTGACTGAAACTTAATTTTTTACCCCGATTACTCCTAATCCTTGCAGTAATTTGTCCAACCAATTACACCTTTGTGAAGAGCTATGTGAGCACTACAAAATTGCTTAAGGGAAATTGGCCTAATTCGAAATGGTTTGCAAACTAAAAATCGCCAAAGATGGCTACATGAAAATTGTGAACCGTTTAAGACTTAGAAAATTTTCTAAGTTCTCGAAAGAGCAACAAATTGAAACTTGTGAGCTCTATTTGACCAACTTGAGCACTGATTTAGCTCTTGTCCCATAAACAAAGTTTGTTCTACATAACATGAACTACAACTTTTATTTAGGGTCCACTACCATGCAAGCTCTCTTAGTAATTAGTCAAGTTAGGTCAAGCAATAATCTTAATAAGGACATTTCTAGTGATACCTACACTTAGAAGCATAGTTGGGCTAGATCATGAATACAAACATGGTTCCATTTTCCATCCTAAGTGTGTCTAAGGTGTTTTAGTGACCAAACCATAATTTCTTACATTAACTACCCATGATCACAAGCATACACATGCATAGTTAAGCATCACATGTGATAACATAGAGTGAATGAAATGAAATTTCATATGTTAATGCTCATGAATGAATGGGTAATGCGTATGCTCATGCACATGCAAGTGCAAAGTGCAAGCTTAACACTAGGGTGCTACACAAAGTCCTTGGTTGGCCTCCTCGCGCTCCGCATCACGCGACGTCAATGCCAATAATCATGGTGGCGAGGCAGCACCCTATGTCGCTGTTGCTGATGCCCCCTGATGAGCTAGCCATTAAGATCGCCAGCCACCTCGCTAAGACCTCAGAGTAGCCCATGGATGACCTTCGCAGCTTATGGGTGACCTGCTCATCCATGCGCTGCATTTGCAGCAACCCTGCCATCGGTCGGTGCATGGCACTAGACCAGTGCAGATGCGGGTTGGGGTGAGACAATGTCGGCAACTACTACGCCCTCCTTTCTAGCCTGACCCAACTCGGCAACCTATAGACTTGCTTCCTCACCAGGATACTAATGGTATTCGAGGAAACGCATAGGCCCCGGCCATGCCTTGATGATCTCACCCGCGCCACCGATGGCGAGCACAATCTAGTCGCCCTATTGCTCTATAGGCACAATGGCAATGCTCGCGACGATGACACTACAAGGTGGTACATAAGATGGGTCGAGGGCGAGGAAGAATCACGGGCGATGTGCTGTGCCACCACTAGGGGTGTGTGTTGTGCTGTCGTGAGGCAGCCGCCGAGGTGATTGTCGATGTTTCACCATCGATAGCCTGCCATGGGGGTCCCCGGGGCAGTATGTTCGGGCTTCAACGTATGAAGAACTCGACGGTAAACACAAGAGACAGTAGATTTATCCTGGTTCAGACCCTCGATCTTCGATCGAGTAATAGCCCTACATCCAGTCGGTGTTAGCCTTTGCGTTGGATTGATTGTAAAGTGTTGTGTCATACAATTGTTCTCTGAACTCCCGATCCAAGGAGCCCTGCCCTCCTTTATATAGTTAGGAGGCTAGAGTCCTAGTCGGTTTACAATGAGAGTTCTTAGTAGGATTATAGAATAATACTGCTACTAAGAGTACAGGGGAAGAATCCTAGTTAGACTAGTTCTTCTCCCTTCCTTGCGGGGTATCCCATGGGTCCCGCATCGACAAGCCCCCGAGCACTTCATGGTTGAGTTCTTGGAAGCCTCGTCTTGTTTCTTTAAGTCTTGTCGAGCAGGAACAAGCGTCGTCCAAGTGCTTTCTTGAGCGAAACCATGTAGCGCTTTGTGAGATCTTTGCATGGCGTGTACCTTTTTGAAGAAAAAAGTACTCCCATTTGGATGTAGCCCCCGAGCCTCTTACTGTTTGGCACAAGGAGCTTGAGGGTCTTTTCTTGAAATCGCCTTGATTCTTCGTCGAAGGGCTCCCAAGTATATACCTAGGTTCTTTGTCGAAAAGAGCTTGGATTTAGCTATATCTGGGTTCTTTTTGTAGAAAAGAGCTCAGACATGGTTATTTCTAGGTTCTTTTTATCGTGTGGTCTTGAAGTCGTCTGTCTTGAAGAATTCTTCTGAGTGACGTGTGCTTTTTTGAAGGAAAAAGTGCACTCACTGAGTGTAGCCCCCGAGCCTCTTGCTATTTGGAACAAAAAGTTGGAGGGTCTTGAATCTGAGTTGTTCGAAAGAACTGTATACCTCTCCTGTTGCAGCCCCCGAGCATATATCTGTGTTGTTTTGTTTAGGTAGAACTCGGATGTAGGGTCCTAGCATATTCTCTGGTAGTCTGCTGCTGTCAGATGTAGTTATATGGTGGTTGTTGAGTGTGAATGCTGTTTGTTCACGAGTTGTACAGTGTTGGTATATCCTTTCGAATATGCTTGTCCTTGAGTACTGTTCCTTCATGCCTGAGTCCTTTTTCATTTAATTCTATCTTTTCACTGTGTCCTTTGTTAGGCTTGTTTCGTTTGTGCTCTTGGTCCATGTGCACCGCTCCTTCGATCTATAAATACCCTTCTAGAGTGCTGTTTTGATTCATTGAGCGTTTTGTTGCTTATTTTGAAGTCTCTGTGGTCATGAATATGGTAGTTTGTGAAGTAGAGCAGCCCCCAGGTGTATTTTTGCAGTTCTTGTATGTCTTGCCGTAGTTGGAGGGAGTCTTGTGATAGGGATTAGAGGTAGGCTAATCCCACAGCAGCAATGTACCAGGATGTACGTGGCGGTAGTTAGAGGAAGTCTTGTGATGTGGGCTTTGTTCCTTCATCTGGCAGTTCTGGGTAGATCCTCGTCGCATGCCCTGAGACTATCCGGTGCAGATCAACACCATATCTAGCATCACATCGGTCTTGGGTAGACAGATGCCTGCCGGCCTTCTCTGCTCCATGTTGTCCTACCGTGCTGCTGATTTCCGCCTTGGATGTACTGTGTCCGTCCTTTGAAGAAAACAGTGTAGCCAAGGGCGGTTTGTTCTACCGAGTAGCAATTTGGAACACGTAGTCGTTCCAGAGCCTAGCCGTGTCTGGGTTCCTCTTTGCTACTTTGCTTTTCGTGGTACCGAGTTCGCTGGGTCTTGTAAGATGTGTAATCTTCTATTTTTGAAACTAATTATAATGGAAAGAATCTTATCTTCTGAGTTGCAATTCCTTATTTTCCTGTTGTCCTGGTTGTTGATGAGATTTCCAAGTTCTTTCTATAAGGACCGGGTTGTTGCGCTCCTTGTGAGATAACCCTTCTTTGCTTCATTGTTGATGAGTTCTTTTTGTGGTGATATGATAATTCTGCCGTGGTGTTGGATGGATAAGTCTGAAATCTACCCGTTGAACTGTACCGTTGTGAGGATTTGAGTCATCCGTCATTTTAGCTGCGTCGGTAAATGAACCATTGTGTCCTCATGCTTTTTTAAAAGGGCCAGTTGGGCCGCGTTTTTACCGGTGTAAAATCTATTTAAAGGTCTTTCTCCTCCTTTTCTTTGGTACCCTGCCTTTGCCTTGAAAACCCTAGCCTTTGCACCTCTGTCATCGCCATTGCCGCCGCCATCTGAGCGTTGCCGTCCGAGCTTTCTCTTTCCCTAGTGCCTTTTTGCCTCCGTTAGTTCATGGGTAGGAAGAAAGCCACGAGCAAGTCCCAGGAAACCTTCGTGGACGAGGAGTCATCTCTTTCCGTGATCGAGAACCAAGAGTTCGTGGCCATGAGGGCTGCCCAAAAGGCTTGGCCAGCTCCGACAATGATTGAAGACCAGCTTCGTGAGCTTGCCGACGATGGTCTGATCCAGAGCAAGGGCATTGCTGAATGGAGAGTTCCAGTCGAGCATTGGGTCCCTACTCTAGGTCCTGGTGATATTATTCTTTTCGTCTCTTTTATCCATGCTGGACTTTGCCTTCCTGCTTCCGCCTTCCTTCATCAATTTCTCGGTTATTTTGGGGTTAGTCTGAACCATCTAACTCCCAATGCCGTCCTCCATCTTTCTATTTTTGTACATCTCTGTGAAGCTTTCCTTGGAATTCCTCCTTCTCTTTCTCTCTTCCGTCACTTCTTTCGTCTGAAGCCTCAACCCCGCTGTGAAGACACCAATGTTCTTGGTGGCTGCGGGATTCAGTTTCACCAGGGTCTTAAAAGCAAGTTCTTTGACTATGACCTAGTTGATTCTGTGAGGGATTGGTGTGCTGACTGGTTCTATGCCGCCAATTTGATTCCTTCTCTTGCTGTACATTCTGGATCTAGTCCCTCGGTTAACGACCGGTGGGAAAAGAACTCCCTAACATCGGACGAGCTCTAGGCTATCCGGCCGTTCCTTGAGCGGATAAGCACTCTGAAGCAGCGGGGCTTGACCGGCTTCGGAATCGTCTCGAGTTTTCTTCGCCATCGTGTTCAGCCTCTGAAGGAGCGAGAGAACTTTGGCTTTGAGTACTCTGGGGCTGAGGATCCTTCACGCATGGTCCCTGCCCTTGAGTTGACCGACAAGGAGGTACTCAAGCATCTTCAGAAGATGTTGAAAGGAGCAAGCATTGTCCCGCTTACTGTCTCCGAGTTTTGTGCGAAGAACCCGCCTCCAGCTATAAGTTGTTTTCTCTTGGTGCGGGTACTTTTTGTATTTCTTTTTGCTATATCTATTTTCGCTTAATCTTCCTTGTCTTGTTTTCTTATTCTTTTCGTAGGAATTGGGGCGTAACTTCGTCGATCCGATTCCCCTTCACGACCTCCCTACCATCATGGGGGCTGGGGTAGTCTTGCTGGGGCTTCTTTAACTAGTAAGTCGCAAACCACCGTAATGCTTCCTGGTGTTTCTTCCGTGAACCCTGATGTATATGTAGAGTACGTTCCTCGTTCAGTTCCTCAAGCTGCTCGTAGCATCGTCAAGAGGGGGCGAGTGGCTGGTTCTTCTTCTGGTGTGACCATTGCCAAGAAAGCTCACCAGTCGAGTACTTCTCCAGGTACTCAAGTTATAGCTAGCATGCTCTTAGGTGAGCACATTAATACCCTCTGTCCTTCTATTGCTTGTTTTCGTCTTTAACTAAGTACTTTTGTCCTTTTTTAGCTGGTGCTATGGTGGCCTTAGTCGAGACTGAGGAAGAAGAGGATGATGATGCACCCCTTCTCGTGCGGCGGTGAGTTGTTTTTTTTATTTTCTTATAGTTGAAACCTTCTTTTTGTTTTGACATTGGTCTTGATCTCTTTGTAGTAAGCGGTCGTCGGGTATCAGTTCTTCTGAGGCTCCTGCTCTGGGTTCTTCCATAGCTCCGATATCGAGTTCTTCCGTAGCTCCGGTACCGAGTTCTTCTGTAGCTCCGGTACCAAGTTCTTCTGGGGCTCTGGTATCGGCTACTCCGCTCCTGCCGCCGAGTGGCGGGGACATTTTTGCTGCCGTGGTTCCCCCAGTGAGGTCTTCTTTTGGTTTAATGAGGAAGAAGATAGCTGAGTGAGTGAATTCTGGTTTTATTTCTCTGCTTTTGTTCTTCTTTGTTCTTATTCTTTTTTTACGGGTTTCCTTGTCATCTTTTAGGCCTTCATCTTCCCCGAGCCTCCAGTCGACTTCTTGTCAAACCTCTAGTGCGCCCTTGCGTACTGAGTCTTAGGACTCGGAACACACGGGCGCCGAGGTGGCTGTGAGGGGGATAGAGTCCACAGCTACTGATTTGCCTGCTCCTGAAGTGACCATGGCCATGGCGGTGGGTTCATCTGAGGGATTGGCCTTGGCTTCCTAGGAGATTGCTCTGGTCGTGCCTTCTTCGCCTCGGCCGGCTTCTCCTTCTCTCGCCCCCGGTGGTCCGCCTTTTGCTGATGACGTGGTGCAGCAGTTTGATGCCACTCATCAGCTGTCGGTGCTAACTGCTGCCTGGGGAAGCTTATCGACCCTTGCGACTTCTTTTGGGGAAAGCTCCAGGTAAGTTTTTCTGCCGTTCCTTCTTTGGATGTTCATTTTTCTTCTATCCTTATGTCTTGTTTTTCTTTATCGCTTTTTTCTCAGTCCTTCTCTCATGATCATATTGGCTTCTTTTTCTATTCTAAAAATGAGAAAAAGTTGTCTTCTGAGGTGAGCGCTCTGAAGGCCGATCTTGACCTCCTCCGGGCCGAGTTCGAGGCTGAGCGCCAAACGCACCAAAAGGAGGAGAAAGCTCTTCGTGCCCAGGTGGTAGAGGCGGAGAAGCAAAAGGATGCTGCGGTGGAATCCATGAAGAACGAGTGCAAAGGTATCGCGATTTGTGCTTGTTTCCTTTTGTATTCTGACTTCCTTTTTTGCTGACTTGTTTTTGTTGCTTCACCTAGCTCTCCGAGTTGAAAAGCAGAAGCTCTCGGAGGGTATCGAAGAGATGAAGACACTCGTCCGCACTAACCACAACAAAGCTAAGGAGGTAATTACTCGAGCTGAAGAAGAACTCGCGCTTGCTAAGTTGATTAGGCGTGGAGCTGATAGGGATCTTATGCAGGCCCAAAAGACTATTCAAGACTTGACTAGTAGGTTGGCAATGGCTACTGATAACTGGAATGCTTTGTGGAAGTCTTTTCGGTCAGTAGCTGACCTTCTCCGGACTCTAGCGGATGATGGTCAATCTTGGGCTCAATTTATTCCCCAAGTGCTGACTCGTTTCTAGGAGTTCGTGAAGAGGTGTGCCCATCTGTGTACCAGGAATGTCCTTGCCCAGGTCCGGGTTCTTTCTCTGGACTTTCCTTTGTCCAAGGTTGCTGATGAAGCCGAGAGCCAAGAGTACTTGGATGCTGTTGAGAGGTTGGAGCCTGAAGTTGATGACTTAGCCAGGAAGATTGTAGATAATCTTAACATTGATGTTTCTTCTCCTGATGCCTGATGTAATTGACTCTTGTATTCTAGCTTCTATAACGAAACACTATACTTGAGAACTGAAATGAGATTTTTGTTCTTTGTTGATGTCTTCTTTGTTTGTATTTCTTTGTCTCGTAAACAACCCGGGTTGGGTAGATCATTGTCTTGACCAGCCCTGTTGATCTATCGTGTTCTTCTCTGGCTTTAGTTTGTGCCTTGTAAACAACTCGGTATATGTAGGTTGATGTTTTGGCAAGCTTCCTTGATATGTCGAGTGCTTGTCTGTGACTTGTAAACAACCCGGTGTAGACCGTTGTCTCGATAAACTTTGTGTTCTTGTTAGTACTTAAAAGACTTAGGATATCTCCAGCTTCTTCTTCTTGGCTTAGCTCATAGTGTGGTTAGCATCTGGTCCTATCTCTGGTTGCAAAAATATCCTAGGACTGGCAAGCCCCCGAGCACTTCATGGTAGAGCTCTGGAAGCTTCGTCTTATTTTCTCCAAGTCTTGTTGAGCAAGAACAAGCGTTGTCCGAGTGCTTTCTTGAGCAAAACCGTGTAGCGCTTCTTGGGATCTTCTGAGTGTAGCCCCCGAGCCTCTTGCTATTTGGAACAAGGAGCTGGAGGGTCTTGTCGTGAAATTGCTCTGATTTATGTTCAGGCTTATTTTCAGTCATTTTGCTTTTTGGTTCGGGTGTTAGCTTATTAGCCACCCTCATCGGCGGACTCAAGCATGTTTTCAGCTCTTTTGCTCTCGGCCGGTGTGCTCAGGCGTCTTTTCAGCCATTTTGTTTTTTAATTCGGGTGTTAGCTTATTAGCTACCCTCATCGGCGGGCTCAAGCATCTTTTCAGCTATTTTGCTCTTCGGCCGATATGCTCAGGCGTCTTTTGAGCCATTTTGCTTTTGGTTCGGGTGTTAGCTTGTTAGCTACCCTCATCGGCGGGCTCAAGCATCTTTTCAGTTATTTTGCTCTCGGCCGGTATGCTTAGGCGTCTTTTCAGCCTTTTTGCTTTTTGGTTCGGGTGTTAGCTTGTTAGCTACCCTCATCGGCGGGCTCAAGCATGTTTTCAGCTCTTTTGCTCTCGGTCGGAATGCTCAGGCGTCTTTTCAGCCATTTTGCTTTTTAATTCGGGTGTTAGCTTATTAGCTACCCTCATCGGCGGGCCCAAGCATGTTTTCAGCTCTTTTGCTCTCGGGCGGTATGCTCCGGCATGTTTCAGCCATTTTGCTTAGTGAAGACAACTTCGGAGAAAGTCATAACAAGACATATGTTTTGTGGAAAGACCATCTTTATTGATCGTGAATCATTGATAAGCCATAATAATACATATGTTGTTGATGAGCGCTATCTTTGTTGATCATGATCGTTGATCTCTTGTGTCTTGTATACATATTTTCCCTTGAGTTCTTTTCATGCGTAGAATCTTCGTAGCTGACTGATGTGCCATGTATTGTTGACTTCTTTTCCATCTTCAGTTATCAGCTTGTATGTGCCTGGTCCGATGACTTTTGTGATGATAAAAGGACCTTCCCATGGACTGAGTAGTTTATGGCGTCCGTCGGTTTTTTGTATTCTTCTTAGTACTAGGTCTCCGATTTGTAATGATCGAGACTGGGTATTCTTGTTGTAGTGGCATCTTAGTCCTTGGAGGTATCTTGCTGATTGGAGGGTAGCGTTTACTCTGACTTCTTTTGTACTGTCGAGTTCTAATCTTTGGGTGTGTTCTGCTTCTCCTTCGTCATATTGTTCTATCCTTGGTGACGTCCAGATCAAGTCTGTGGGTAGTACGGCTTCTGATCCGTACACCAGGAAGAAAGGTGAGTATCCGGTGGCTCTGCTTATTTGAGTCCGTAGCCCCCATACAACCTTGGGTATTTCTTCAATCCATTTTGATCCATAGTCTACTAGTTCTTCATACCATCTTGGTTTTAATCTAGCTAGTATGAGTCCGTTTGCCCTTTCGACCTGTCTATTGGCCTCTGGATGTGCGACTGATGCGTAATCTATTATGAAACTGTAGTCCTGTGCCCAACTTTGGAATTATGTGGCCGTGAAGGGAGAACCCAAATCCATGATGATTCGATTGGGCATGCCGAAGTGGTGCATAATGTCTTGGATGAACTCGACTGCTTTAGTTGCGCTGTATTTTGCTAGTGGTTTGAATTCAATCCATTTGGTGAACTTGTCAATTGCCACGAAGATGTACTCGAAGCCGCCTTTTGCTTTCTTGAGAGGTCCTGCTTGATCCAGCCCCCAACAGGAGAAAGACCAAGCAGGTGGTATGCAGATGAGGTTGTGGGTTGGCACATGAGCCTGTCTTGCGAACATCTGACAACTTTTGCATCTTCTGATGAGTTCTTCTGCGTCTTTCAAAGTGGTTGGCCAGTAGAAACCAGTGTGGAATGCTTTGCCGACTAGTGTTCTTGAAGCGGCGTGATTTCCACAGCAACCTAAGTGTATTTCGTCTAGGACTTCTTTGCCTTCTTCAAATGAGACACATTTTAGGAGTACTCCTGATGATGCGGCTCTTCTGTAGAGCTTGTCTCCTACTAGGATGTAATTCTTGCTTCTGCAAACAACTTGAGTAGCTTCATGTTTTTCCGCTGGCAACTTATTCTCTTTGATGTAATCAATAAAAACCTGGGTCCATGAAGTGGTGATTACCAAAATCTAGGTGTCTTTAGCTGAGATTTCAGGGGTTATCTCACCAGGTTGTTTGATAGAGGGAGCTAATAACTCCTCTATGAATACACCGGGTGGGACCTTTTCCCTGTCTGATCCAAGCTTGGCGAGGATGTCTGCCGCAATATTAGAATCGCGCAGGACATGTAGAATTTCTAATCCTTGAAAATGTTTTTCGAGCTTTCGTATTTCAGCATAGTAAGCACCCATGTTTTCTTTGGTGCAGTCCCAATCTTTGTTGACTTGATTGATTACCACTGCTGAATCGCCGTAAACGAGTAAACGCTTGATTCCAAGGGTAATTGCCACTCGTAGCCCATGGATGAGGGCTTCGTATTCTGCTTCATTATTTGTAGCTTGCCATAGAATCTGAAGGACGTACTTGAGTTGCTTTCCATCTAGAGAAATTAGGAGGATGCCTACCCCGGCTCTGCCTAGCTTGAGTGATCCATCAAAGTACATCTTCCAATGATCAAGGATGGTACTTGATACAGGCTGTTGAATTTCTATCCATTCGGCAACAAAATTAGCTAGGGCTTGAGATTTAATTGCCTTTCATGGGGTGAAATCGATATTGAGAGCACCAAGTTCAACTACCCACTTAGATATGCGCCATGTTGCGTCTCTGTTGTGTAAGATGTCTCCGAGTGGGAAATCTGTCACCACGGTAATCTTGTGGCTTTCAAAATAGTAGCAAAGCTTGCGTGAAGTGATTAGGAGGGCGTAGAGTAGTTTTTGCACATGCGGATACCAGATTTTTGATTCTGACAGTACTTCGTTGATGTAGTATACGGGGCGTTGTACTTTATATACATGCCCTTCTTCTTCTCTTTCTACGACAATCGCAGTGCTGATCACAGTAGAAGTTGCCGCAATGTACAGCATCATGTCTTCGTATTTCTTTGGAGGTGTGAGAACGGGTGAGGATGTGAGATATGCCTTCAGTTTCTTGAAAGCTTCGTTGGCTTCTTCTGTCCACTCGAACTTGTCTGTCTTCTTTAGTAATTTAAAGAAAGGTAAACCTTTTTCACCCAGTCTTGATATGAAATGATTTAGTGCCGCCATGCAGCCTGTTAGCTTCTACACATCTTTGACGCTTCGAGGAGGGCCCATCTCTATTATGGCTCGAATTTGCTTGGCGCTTGCTTCGATTCCGCGATGACTGACCAGGAATCTGAGTAGTTGTCCTGAAGGAACTCCAAATACACATTTGTTTGGATTCAATTTCCACCTCCATCTTTTCATGTTTTCAAAGGTTTGCTTTAAGTCTTCAATTAGTGTATCCGAGTTCTTTGTCTTTACCACTACGTCATCCACGTATGCTTCTACGTTTTCGCCGATCTGATCACCAAGGCATGTTTCGATAGCTCTTTGGTAAGTCGCACCAGCATTTTTGAGTCCAAATGACATGGTTTTGTAGCAGTAGGCACTGAATGGAGTGATGAAAGATGTCTTGCTCTGGTCTTGTTCCTTTAATGCAATCTGGTGATATCCTGAATAGCAATCAAGGAAGGATAATAGGGTAGATCCCGCTGTTGAATCCACTATCTGATCAATGCGTGGTAGCCCGAACAGATCTTTCGGGCAGTGTTTGTTGAGATCTGTGTAGTCGACACACATGCGCCACTCATTCGTATTCTTTTTCTATACCAGAACTGGGTTTGCTAGCCAATCTGGATGGAGGATTTCTCTGATGAATCTAGCTGCCATTAGTTTTGTAATTTCCTTTTTAATTGCTGCCTTCTTGTCTGGTGAGAATCGTCGTAGTCGTTGCTTCACAGGCTTGGAGCCTTCATTGATATCAATTTTGTGCTCGGCCTACTCTCTTGGGACACCTGGCATGTCAGCTGGCTTCCAAGTGAAGATATCTTTGTTGTCCCGAAGAAAGTTGGTCAGCGCGAGTTCCTATTTTGCCGAGAGGTGGGCGCTGATGGTTGTTGTTTTGGAGGGATCGCCAGTGCCCAGGTCAATTTGCTTGACATCGGCTTCTTTTGGTGGTGCAAGGATGCTGGGCTTTTTAGCTGGTATCTCTAATTCTTCTTGGCTTATTTCCGTGGCAATAGTGGCTATTTCTTTTCTACCATTGTCGGCTTGTGCTTTTGCTGCAATTTGGATTGCCTGAACATCACAGTCAAATGCGCGCTTCAAATCACTCCGAAGAGAAAGAACACCGTTAGGCCCTGGCATCTTAAGCAACAGGTACGGATAATGCGGTATTGCCATGAATTTTGCTAGTGCTGGGCGCCCGAGGATCGCGTGATATGATGAATCGAAGTCTGCGACTTCAAACTTAATGAACTCTATACGGTAGTTTGAGGGAGTCCCAAAAGTAACTGGTAGAGTGATTTGTCCAAGTGGCATTGCTGCCTTGCCAGGTACTATGCCGTAAAAAGGCGTGCTTGTTGGTGTGATCATCCCGGCGAGTTGTAGTCCCATCTTCCTTAGAGTTTCTAAAAAAATGATGTTGAGTCCGGCTCCTCCGTCGATTAGTACTTTCGTAACAGTCATACCGGCAATGGTTGGATCTAGAACCAGTGGGTAATGGCCTGCGTTTCCTATGCTAGTCCATTGGTCTTCTCTTGAAAATTGGATTGGATACTCTGACCAATTGAGATATCTTGGTGTAGCAGGTTCTGCTGCCATGATGGTTCGTAATGCTAGCTTTTCTTGATGTTTGCTTCTGGAATCTGGAACCCCGGCAAAGATTACTACCACTGTCCTCCTGGATTTTTGGAATCCCTTGTCTTCATGGTTGTCTTCTTTTTTTCTGACTTTCTTCTTTATTGTTCCCCTTACTATCTTTCCTTGTGTATCTTTCATTGAAGGTGTAGCAATTTCTGATGGTGTGCTTTCCATTGGGGTGCAAGGGGCAACATATGTTTTCAATGTCGTCATATCTTCTGGGTTTTGAAAACTTCTTTGATTTGTCAGCCATTGCTACTGTGTTGTCTGGACCACGCTTTCTCTCCTGATGTCTGTTGTTTTGAGGATTTTGCCTATCTGGGTTGTCTCTGTTGTTTCTATCCGGGAATCTTTCTCGTGTCTTTTCCTCTGTAGTAATTATCTTTTTCCACTGTTCATCTGAATTCTTCATTGTTTCTTGGATTTTCTTTGCAGAAGTCTTGAAATTGCCACCTAGCCATGATTCTGTGGGAGAAAGCTTCGATTACTTCTCTTTGTGTGATGTCATGTACTTGAGCTCATAGTTCGCCAAATCGTCGATAGTAATTTCTGAGACTTTCACCTCCTTTCTGCTTGAGTCCTTTTAACTCTGTGTGGGTGATTGGGTGTGTAATAATACCCGTGAAATTTTCAAAGAAAGCTCTTTGCAAGTCCTCCCAATTTCTGATTGATCCTGGATTCAATTTGTCAAACCATTGAAGTGGCATGGTTTCTAGGGCCATGGGAAAGAACAAGGTCTTGATGTCATCATCTCCTTTGGCCAATTCAATCGATTGCGAATAAATCCTGAGCCATTGCTTTGGTTCGGTCTTGCCATCATACTTGGAGTGGTTGGACGGCTTGAACTTGTGAGGTAGTCGTATTGAAGCAAGTCTGTTTGCAAAACAGGGGAATCTATCGTGCGTTCTGGCTTCTGTGTATTCTGATTTAGCGCCCCCTTCTTACCAACTGTTGTCTTGGTGAGAGTAGTTTTGCGTGGTTGTCTGAGTAGGTGCTTTACTTCTGTTTTTTCTTGGTTGTTCAATTCGGTCGTTTTGACTATGATTTCTTCTACTCTCTCTGTTGGGACTTCCACTTGGTCCAAGTCTCTCAAAAGCAGACTTCCTTTGATTTTGATCTTCCTGCTCATGAGATGTTGACCTGTCAGGTAGTCTTGAACGGGCCCTTCCGTCGTGCGTCCTTAGGACTGTTGATCGAAGGAAGTCCCAGAGCTGTTCTTGTTTTTCATTAGGATGTGAAGTAGCCCTGAGTTCTTCTAATGCTTCTCGGATCTTATTTTAGGGTGTATTCGCTGCTCGTCCTTCTTCAACCTCTCACTCTGATTTTCTTCTATTGTACTCGGCTAGGTCTGACTCATATTTGGTCCAAGTGTCCTTTCATTGCTTAGCATGGCGCTGATGTCCTTGTTTCAATTTGTTCTTTCTCTCTTTGGCTTGCCTCTGACTCTTAGTCTCACCATCATGCCCCTGGATAAATGGTGATATGTTGGATTCAGATTCATCTGAAGACCTAACGTCAGGTGCCTCTAGGGGGACTAATGGTGATCGAGGACGGCGAATCATGAATACTTCTCTAGCATGAGTTGTTCTGTCATCGTCTTTGGTTTCTGTACTGTCAGAGTTGTTGATAACTTCAGTAGAGGCTTCAAAGTCATAGATCGAGTCTCCTTCTTGGTAGGGTAGAGCTGTTGTTGTCGCGTTGTCAACTAGTTGAGTGCTGCTATCCTCAGGAACGGAACCTAGCCAGTGGACGCTGTAGTCTTGAGAGGTTATAGTTAAGACGAGACCTTCCTGTGCTCCTTTCAGCGGCATTCTAAGTACGCGATAGGTGGATCCTTCGGGCCATGTTTGATAAGATGTTGCCATGTTGTGGAGTCCGAACGGAAGAGGACCCGACTTCTTTAAAGTACTTTGAGTGTACTCTGAGTAGTATTCTTGATAGGTTGACGTTGTGTTCCGGAGCTTTGTCAGAAAAGAACTCGGTTTTCCGAAAGAACTCGGATAAGACTCCGTCTCAGAAGCGGAACCTGAGTTTGAATCGGATGTGTGAAGTCATGAAATCCGAGTTGGATTGGACATCACGAGCTACGTGAATCTTCTGGCAAGCTGATCTGTCGTTGTCGCCGAAATGAAAAAGTCCTGATGATGATTTGAGTCTTCGAGGAGACGGCCTTGGCGCTTGCCATCGTCGCCTGCCTTGTAGATCCATGAACCAAAGATGAAGGTTGATCCCTTTGAGAAGATCATGTTGTCGAGGTCCATCGAGCTCTCGGGTGCAAAGTTGCCGAAAGCCCCTACCTGGCGCGCCAGCTGTCGATGTTTCACCACCGATAGCCTGCCACGGGGGTCCCCGGGGTAGTATGTTTGGGCTTCAGCGTATGCAGAACTCGACGGTAAATGCAAGAGACATTCGATTTATCCTGGTTCAGACCATCGATCTTCGATCAAGTAATAGCCCTACGTCCAGTCGGTGTTAGCCTTTGCGTTGGATTGATTGTAAAGTGTTGTGTCATACAATTGTTCTCTGAACTCCCGATCCAAGGAGCCCTGCCCTCCTTTATATAGTCAGGAGGCCAGAGTCCTAGTCAGTTTACAATGAGAGTTCTTAGTAGGATTACAGAATAATACTGCTACTAAGAGAATAGGGGAAGAATCCTAGTTAGACTAGTTCTTCTCCCTTCCTTGCGGGGTATCCCATGGGTCCCGCACTGACAGTGATCCATGAAATGATGTGGGCTTAGGGCAAGTTGTCGCTGTCGCCTCTAGCACAGGTGCGTGGTGATCTTCCGTGTGCAGGCAATGCTTGCGGCGATGCAGACGGATAGAAAGGAAGGTCTATGTATTGCAGCGAGGACTATAGGCTTCACCACGAATTTGAGTTGTTCACATGGGAACATGGAATAAGAAACTAGTAGTTCACTCTTTACATGCGAGAGTGAATTACTCCCTGCATCCTAAAATATATTGTATTCTGGCTTCAGTAGTACTTTTCGCTAAAATCTGGCTTATGCTGATTTATTGTGAGGAAAATACTGTGCATTCGCTGAAAAGTACTGCTAATGTAGTTTGAGCTCCTCAAATATAGTGTATTCTGTAGCTTTTGTTTTTCTGTTGTTTTGTTTCAATTTTATTTGTTTCCTTTAGGGATTCAATGATAGTACTCGTATGAAATAGGTTTCCCTGTATAACATAAGATGTTTTCGGCCCAGTCAGATTTATTATGCTCGAACTTTCTTGCGTGTGCAGTAAAATTTGATTAGCCATGTGGCTCCTCCTTTAGTCATTAGATCAATGTGAGACTTGATCGGATGAATTCCATTATGCATGTTTACCATACTTCAAATCAGAAAGAGAACCAGAAAGAAACCTGCAGGCAAAACCAACCAATAGAGGTTAGAAATCGGCTACCAAATGACCAAAGGACTTTATCTACACCATGCTCAACAGAGTTTAACCCACTTAATACAAAGTTGAACAAAAGTAAACACAGACATGCAGAGGGCCAAAAAAGACACCCCTACCTCTCAATATTGCGGCAACAACAAAGATCCTAGGCAATTAATATGGGCATTCTAGTCTTTTTTAATTGGTTTAGTCTCTTTTAGTCACCTAAACCAAACACCCTAGGACCTTTGCTGTTAAACTTTAGTCCTATGTTCCCTTGTTCTATGAGTCATTAGTAGAGGAGTAAGCAAAGTTCCATTTGATGTTATGTCACATTGCATTTGATGTGTCTTTCTTATGTTGGGAGTTTCTTATGTGTCAGACGCATCCAAACAAGGAAAAAACTATGGAGGATACTATCAGACATGACCAAATGTACAGAGGTCAGACTTTCTTATGTGTGCAATAACATTTCAACACCAATGGTGTCGACGAAATATGGTCGGCAGTCTACCTAGGGGTATGCCCAAGGTAGCAGATTATCGGCAGATAGATGCGCAAGCTACAAACAAGATGGTGACGCAAGACAGACACGAGGTTTTATCCAAGTTCGGCCGCCGTGAAGGCGTAATACCTACGTCCTACGTCTGATTGTATTGCTGTATGTCAATGAGAGATGTTTTTGAGAGGGGTCCCCTGCCCACCTTATATAGTCTGGGGGACAAGGTTACAGATCTAGAAACTAATCCTAACCGGTTACAATTGCCATATGTGGCCGGATAAGGATTCCTATTCTAACCAACCAGGACCTTGCTTGATCTCCAAGTCTGTTTTGATTCCTTGCGCGGGACTCCGAGCAGATCGGCTAGGCCACGCGTCGTCATCTAGTGGACCGAACCCCTTGGTCCAGGCCGGCCCAAGCCTAGCCGTAAGGGTATAGGGGTTAATACCCCCACAGCTAGTCCCCGAGCACCATGTATTATGTTGCGACACGCCATTTGATCTTCTTCGGTTAATGCAGTCTGTCTTCATGTCATCTCCAACTGGTTGAAACATCGACCAAGCAAATGTGCTAGTATTCTGGTCAGCACAGAAAGCAGTAGATGTAACACCCGGTTTTAAGGACAAAACCTGATGCACACCATATGTGAGTCTTTAGAAACAAATCTCACATATAGCAACAAATGAGGGGTGATATCAAATAACAATGCTTAATAACATAATGTACATAGTATAAAAGATATAACCTTAGGAACAATCAGCGGATAAACAACTCCGATCTCCAGGTGTAGACTCCACTCCACTGGATCCAAACTGACTGGTTGATCACAAGCCTAACTCCTTTGAAAACTAGCAATCTGAACTTCATCCTGAGGTGTGGGGAAATTGCAAGAGTGAGTCCATGTCGAACTCAACAAATATAGCCAGGGGTTTATGAGGCTCAAAAAGCTGACGCTGGTTTACTGCGGTTAGCATTTAAGTAATCTTCAAGTTTAGCATTCATTAACATCAAGGTAGCAATAATCCCATAACACATGATCAATGAACATGAATAATCAATATCTTAAACAATTAACATAAATGATCATATTAACAAGTAAAAGGCATTATCCCTTAATGTAAGTGTTCCAAGGTCGCTCGTATCCATGAGCACGGCTAGTATACCAGTTTGTTAACTCTGCGCAGAGGTGTACACTTTCACTGTGAGTCATGATTTCCAAATGTATGGGTTTGCAAGGTCCAAAACACTAGAAATCATATAAAGCTACCTAAGATCTCGTCTAACCGGCCAGGGCCGCAGGGTCATCAGATATAGGAACCCCCCTTCCAATAATATAAAAGGCCGCTTCCATAGCTAGGCTCAACAGGACAGAGGCTGTCCTATACCCAACTCGCAGACCTCTAACCAGCTAGAAAAGGGTTTCTCAAGCAACTAGAGCCAGAGCCATATAGCCCTCACAGCTATACGTTAAATCTCGGATAATCAGTTACAAGACAAGTCCTTCTGTTGTTAAAAAGTCATCTTGTTTATGTTTATAGCATATTCATTAATCAAGTTTCAAGATCATGATTGTTGCACTAGTAATGGAACTACCCAATGCAAACCTCCCAGGGTGACAAGGTAATTGAGTATTCAAAAGCTAGGAAATCCTACCATAGGTAGCAAGGAAGACACATGCATATGTATTTTAGTGAGCATCATGAATAGGACAACAAGGAAGGTCCTTAGCTATACTTGCCTTGATCAAAGTTCTCCTGAAAATCTTGTTGGTGTTGCTGGTTGTAGAAGTTCTCTTGATCACCAACGTAAACCTCACCGTCTGAACTCGATCAACAACACCAAGCAGCAACATACAATCATCCGAACAATCATACACGAGGCAAACAAATAGATTTAATTAGAACAGTACACCACCAGCAAGAAAACAGTTTGAAAAGTTGATAAAACTATTCTACATGTTGCTATGATCACACAGACGCAAAGATCACGAAAAACGGAGCTATAACGAGAAAGTTATGGATAAAGCAAGTTTCCCTATTAAAGAAATAGATTAAATCTAAACTCGAAATTTAAAGTTCAAAAACATGGTGACAAATTATATGAACAGATAGATCTCAAAAAGACGAATCTAACGCAAGTTGAACAGTCCAATTTGGAGTTAAAACGAATAAGTTATGAGCAATTAATGGTAGTGGCAAAACTGTAATTAGATGGAACTTCAATTTGAATCTGTAAATTGGAAAATACGTTTTTCAGAGATGAAAGCGTAAACCAGGGAATACGCTTTGGATTGCGGGTTCGAATCCCAGAGAGTTCAGGGGCTCTTTAGCAAATATTCCCCGCGAAGGGGTGTCGGCCTCAGCTGGCCGTCCGATCAAGGATGACCGGCCGAGATTAGATCGGCGCGGGTGACGGTGGCAACGGCCAGAGAAGAAGAGCCACACAGCGGCGCTCCATGACCAGCGGCGAGGACCTCGCCGGCGTTGCCGGCTCGGGCGATTCCGGCCATCCCAAGACACGGGACCGGTACTAAACGAAATAGGAGGGCAAAGCGAGCTCACCCAGCTAGAAGATTGAGACGGAGAGCAGTCACGGACGGCGCACGGCTGCGGAAGGCGGACGGCGGTTTCCTGCGTATGGCGGCGACCATGAGAGAGCGAACCAAAGCATGAAAAAGAAAGGAGAAAGGTTTGGCATCTCCGAGAGAACCACGCGGAGCTCGTACGACGGCTTATGGAGAGGATCGAGCGGCGGGAACGGCGAATCGACGGCAACGGCGGCCGCTTAGGGTTATGGCGGCTGCTGTTACTCCAAAGCGAGGCGGCAGGTGCAGCAAAGATCGAAAGACGATGTGGACGCGGTCGTTCGGGCTTTATAGACGACACAGGCGTGCGGATTGCACCGTGACGCGAGGAATTCACATGGATCAACATCAGGCCGGTGTCCAATTCGTTGCCAACTCGGGGAGGAAGACAGGGTGTGGGCCCCAGCTGTCGGTGGCTTCGGGGAGGCGGGCTGGCTTCGCTACTCGCTGGCTAGGCCGGCACTGTTGTTGGTTCGTCTCGGCCCAAGATGAAGGAAGAAGCAGGTGCTGCGTCTGTGCTGCGATGGGCTGGCCTGCGACCCAAAAGGAAGGAAGGCAGGAGGCCTGCTGCGCTGGCCGACCGGCCGAGCTGGGCTGAATCCAGGGAAGGATGGGCCTCGTGGCCAGAACAAAGAAGAAGGGATTTCCAATTTTTTTCTTTTTATTTCTAGAATTTTGAAATGGATTTTCAAAAGGGATTTGAATTCCTTTTAAATTTGAACAAAAATCAGTCACCACAAATTAACACATGCAGCAGCATGGATGCACAAACATGTATCTAGCCTTAAAGTGAATTGTATTTTCATAAATATTATTATTTTTCCTACGTTCACATGCTCACAAAATATATAAATAAATCATTTTAGGCTATTTCGAAAACATGAAATTTTTAGGGTGTTACAATTCTACCCCCTTAAGATGAATCTCGTCCTCGAGATTCGAGATAAGATAATCAAGGAGGTAGACACTCTGCCATAGGATCTTCCTCGCTTTGTTTGGTGGTTCCCTCATCTTGATAAGGATTCCACTTTACTTCGGATACCCATTAACTTTACTCCAAAGTAACTTGCTCCGTGATATTAATGGATACTCTGAACAACTCTCTACGCTTCCCATAAAGATCACCTTGAGATGGTTGTGTGAACTCAATTGTATGACAAACTCTGGTCTCCACTGTTTCTAAAATGTTGCGCAGAAACTTTGTGCATGCTCTGTTATATGGCTTTTAAATCCATACTACCAAATCTCCTGCTTGATATATACACATCTAAAATGGCCCTCATTATTCTCTTAGTCCAAAATAGATCCTGCCATCAACTTCAAAATGTTAGTGACCATGTTCTGGTTAGTTTACTCAATTCCTGGAACGTACTTCCTTAGTCCTTCGTTTCGTCCGAACCTTCTTATCATCACTCTCATTTGCTAAGGGTACTGGCAATTACTTTTGCTTCTCCTAATGCTAGCTCACTTCCAAACCACAACCATCTGGTTAACTGAACCCAACACTAATGTCACAAGCTCGAACCAACTTATGGAGAATGTCCTTTAGATTCTCATGATCCAAGTATGTCACTCTTACAATCTATGTAAATGCCACACTTACATCCTTGAATGAATTCACATCATATGTCACGTAGTTCAACCTACATCCCTTTTGCTGACTTCATGCATAAACCTTTAGAACACATCCATAGCCTCGCATTTCAGAGAAACTCTGAGTCACTTCTACCTACTTGGGTGGGTTTGACTCAACACATCTCTCTTGGGTTCTACTCTTGGTAATACCATCATTAGACATTTCATAACCAAAAAGAGACTCCATTCAAGCTAAACTCACTCACTTAAGTTACCATAAAACCAATTGTAGATGTGTGATATCTCTATTTGTTATCATCAATACCAACTTGTCTTGAGTGAAAGTGCTTGAACACCCAAGTGATGATAACTCAAAACAAAACCCATTCTTGATGACCACCTGAGCTCCTTGTAGATGTTCCATCAAGTCACTGATCCAAACAAAGGACTCTCGCACATGGATAGGCCTCCCAACCATAGATACAACTGCTCATTCCAACTAAAATCTTTGAACGCATAAAACCTTCATTGCAACTTCATCGTGGCTACCCCCCTTAAGAAAAGGTCAACTAGGGGCACCAAAGGATAGCTTGCTTCTTCTCCTATCCAATATATTCCAAATAAATTTATGTGCAAAAACAATCTGATTTCTCCCGCGAGTAGAAAAATAGCAGCATAGTAAAACTGCTATAACTCTTGTTCTACAAATCCAATAATATTGTACTTTACACCATTGGAAATCTCATGAAATTATATACAACTTTTATTTAGACCATGTTCTCTGATTCTGACGTTCAGTTAATCAAAAACTGACCACAACAGAATCTGGTTTCAGATCCCAGACAGAACAGAAACTTCAGCTTGCAACAGTTATAACTTTTAATCCAGAACTGATAATGAGGTGATTCTTGCGGCGTTGGAAAGATACAGAGGTCTATTTATTCCCACAAAAATTTCATATCCATTGCTCGAACAGGTAAAGAGTTATGACCTGAACACCACTGACTGCTCCAGAAAACAGGAAACTTCGAGAAGAGATAAACCAACCCAAACTTTTTATTTATTAACTTAAAACTGAATATTCTTAACTAAGGGATCTGTAGACAAGCCTACAATATCCCAGCACTCATTACAAAGAAGCAAATCACTCATAATCATAATAAGAACTCAACTAAGCACACAAGGTTCACACCACACTTAAAGACTTGACTAGACTCAACTTGCGCTTCTAGCGTCTTATTACAAAAGGGACTCCAAAACTATGGTCGAAGCGGGCTGCGAAGCAAATCATATATCCTTGGTTCTCAGTCTTTCCCTGAGGTCATCACTCTCCTTTTGCAACCTCTTGAGATCTCTTCCTTGCTGGCGCACCGTATCTTCCAAATTTTGGCTCTTTTTCTTCAGGCTCGGGTGTAGGAGATGGCATTGGTGATGGTGGTTCAACAGGGTAGACCACTTGCTTGTCTTGATACACACTCAGCTCTTCATCTTGCTCCATAGGCTCGTACACGTAACGGGGTGGATGGCAGCCTCCAATGGACATGCGAGCTCTCTTGGGTGCACGAGACATCTATAGAATTTAGACTTTAGTTAGAAAGAAGCAATATTTTGTAATAGAATGTGAGAGAAGAGCATCAAAGTTTAGCAAATAACAAGATCAAGATGGAAAGCAAGAAGTAGGTGAAGCAAAGAACACTAAAACGACCATTCTAACTAGGCTTGCGTCCTACAGTCAGCATTGCTCTGATACCACTTGTAACACCCGGTTTTAAGGACAAAACCTGATGCACACCATATGTGAGTCTTTAG